>NC_092184.1:19665607-19850607 GCF_043641665.1 Enoplosus armatus | reverse complement strand
TTTTCCACCTTAATAGTCTTTGCTTTTAACTTCCTTCATACACACCTGCCAGCTCATAAAAATATCCTTGTGTGTAATTGTGTTTTTTCTGTGTAATGTGCGTATTTACATACAGTACATGATCAGTTTCCAAACCAAACCCAACAATCTCTCACTGATGATGGATTCTAACGGCAGAGCTAGAGGTCATTAGCATTATTGTAAGCTCTACAGCACATGCACGCACACATCTCAGATAGTCAGAAACAGAAACAACACGCACAAACACAGTCAAACACTTAAATATGCTGCGATACATTACAACCCCTCCCCCCTCTTCTTCTTCTTCTTCATCTACAATTCAAAGTAGGTCCAGCGTGCAAATGATGTGTGCCCAAAAATGCCCAATTAATTTTATTCACTGTATGTAAAATATGGGGCCACTGCACAACTGTTCCGTGTTGAAAGACTGGAGTTAAATTGCTGGGAAGTCGGCTGACGATGTTAGCCTGCCGCTGCGTGCCCCTGAGCCTATGGCAGTGTTAGCATTTCAAATTGAGTTACACGCTAAACAAGCAAAGCAGTGCGCGAGTGCTAACTCATTTGTTTATAGCTGGGCCTGCCTTGTTTGTTCTCTTGATGTGTGTGTTTGGGTGTAGATCTGTGTGTGAGTATATGTGTGTGTGTATGTATCTGCTTCTAATTATTTGTCTTAGTAATATGAAAACAAATTATATTCCCCTGTGCGTATGTGTATGTGAAGGTATCTGTGTGTACTTGCATTTTCTCCTGTCCCCTTTCCCATGAGTTTGACCATGAGGGCTAAACACTCATGATGTAAATCAGCGAGCTATTAGGAGCTGGCTCCTCTTCCTCTGCTTTCTCATGAAGATGAATAAGAACCAAGCCAGTGATAAAGGAGAGAAGAGGGGAAATGAAATGAACTCTGTGATTAAAGTGCACTGCTATATAGGCCTCTTGGTGCAGTATACTTATCTTGTGTGTGTGTGTGTGTGTGTGTGTGTGTGTGTGTGTGTCTTCACATAATCTGCATGCCTTTCAGCTTCAGTTTATTTAAATTGAGCGGTCTCTGTCATTTTGCTCAGTTTTTAAGGTGACATTCAAGTTGTGGAAAGCTCACACTCACACTCCTATAGTGTGTGCATGAGTCTTCATGATCCTATGTGTGTGTCTGTATATCGTAAACACATTCATATCATTTGCGATACCATTAAATTGCAGTTCCGCAGTATAGCTCCTGTGCATATTGCCTTCAGAGAATGAGGTTCACTTATTGGTGATTTTAACTCATAACTGAGGTTATGGTAATTGCAAATATACAGTTTATTGTATGTGCATACAGTGTACGTATGCACACAGATGTTCCACACATTAATTGGCCTGAAGCGCCTGGACTTGTAATATTGTCTTATCTGTTTGAATGGTGCATAAATCTCTGTTCATATACTGTATGTTTAAGATAGCTTCATTTGTATGTATGAGTTTGGTGGCAGGTGAAATAGTCTGCATTCACATTGCAGCTCAGGCTGCCTTATTGCAGCATAATTACCGTAAATCAAATTTACATTTGTCATGTAATTTAGTTCTCATCTTGGTATTGGCTGGTTAATTTCAGCGTCCACCGCAAATAAGATTTATTGTCATACAGATTAATAACGCACACATGCACACACGCACACACACACACACACACACACACACACACACACCTCCCACGCATGTCTAAAGGGAGCCATCACAATACCACAACTGTGTGTGAACATCTGACACTTCAGATACAGTATTCCACACCTCAGCTTTCACTCTCGCAACCCCACACTCTTTTACCCGCTCTCTCCAGTGTGATTACCAGCCAATTTACTGAGAGCGGGTGTTATGACTCAGATATGTAGATGGTCGGGATGCACTGCAACAACTCATCCACAGGACAGATGTCACAACACAGCCTCCAAACTGAGAGTGTCCCACGTTCGCGTTGAGCTGTGAAATGTTTCAGAGACTCTAGATTGTGTACCGTACGTTCAGCACGGACTATGTATCTAAATCCTCCTGTGCTTTCACCTGAAGTCCAGAGTCTTTGAGTTTAACATGTGCCTTGAAGCAGGAGAAAGACAACACTGTCACAGTGAGACGTGCGCTGGGAGCCAAACTAACACAAGAACTGGAGCCAAAAATAAAGCTAGTGGGAGCAAGGTGGACAAATCCATAAATAACCATCATCTTTAAATAACTGCAGCCTTTGTCAAATAAATATGACAACAAATTAAAGGAAGACGCCTTCTCATCATTTCTCTTCCAATGTTTGCTTTGATTGACCTCCTCTAGGTATTTAAAGAGCGCAGACAACAAGTTTTGTGGGCAGAGTGTCCTGTCAGTGCTGGAAAACAAACACTTGATGTTGTTTTTGTAGTGCAGATACCGGGGAGAAGAACTGACAGATCAAACTGTCAGAGCTAAAGTTAAGTACCTCTCCCACCAAAACTTATACTAACAAAGCAGTAGCAAATGATCTATATGTCAAGTTTTCACAGCTCGTATTTTTGAACTCTCCTGTTGATAATCATAAGAAGAGCCTATGTTGTGACGAATGAAAACCAAGACACACAAGTTAAACATTTTAAACGGTTAGAAGACAGAATGATAACAATGATGAAGTCTAACATATGAAGCCTTTAGTGGTATTTCTATAAACGTGTTTCTTTTTTGGATACATTGATTGACCAAGCCAAACTCTTACGTGCATGCACCTGACACTACCTGCTTTACTTAACATTCACAACTGGAACAAACCTGCGGATCTGTCTGCGTGCTCACTTCTCTAATTCCTACTTGTTTTTATTTTCGACTCTATTTTTGTATTTCTCAACACAAAGGATTCACCGTTGCCTGAATGAGTTTTTAATTGCATCATGATTACTGCTGCTCCTGTAAAGATGAAAATGGCTGGGTTATATATTTTTTATGAGAGGGGGGGCGGGTGAGAGAGGGTGCATTTTTAACTATGTTACAGGCTATTCAACCCATTCTAGCATGTTATGTACAGGAAAATGACGACCACTCAAATCAGGATTATGTGCTGTGTTATTGTCCCCCTGAGAGAAGGAATGTGTGTGTGTGTGTGTGTGTGTGTGTGTGTGTGTGGGTGAGTGTGTCCATTCACGCACCATGTCGAGTACAGTAAATTAAAGCAGGACATCGTTTAAAAGACATGAACCCAAAAGACAAGATTTCGATGAAAACCATCCATCAGTGTGCTATAAAACTGTATCGTGTCTACCCAATGTGTGTGTGTGTGTGTGTGTGTGTGTGTGTGTGTGTGTGTGTGTGTGTGTGTGTGCACAAGAGGGCATGACTACATTTATATATATGCACTTCAGTGTTTCTGTTTGTGTGTATATCTGGATTGAATCAGTGCAGGAGGGACATTTGACTTAGAGCAAGAAGACACATGCTATCAGAATGCTAAGCAGCAGTTTTAAACAGCCTTAATATTGAGAAGGTGTAGGGCAATGAATTCACTTTGACACTGTGCGCTGCTTCCCTGGGGTACGGCTGCTACTGATCAGCGGGCACACACACACACACACACACTTTGGTTATAAATACTGACGTCCTCACTAGTCAAAACAGGTTTCTTTTTCACTTTATCTACCCTAGTCTGTCCAACTGTGGAGGAGGGAGGGCAAGATGAAGGCAAGTGTAGAGAGGATGGGTGCAGACTGAGAAAAAGGACTGGGGGAAATGGAAAGCAGAAATGGGAAGAAACAAGTAAAGGAATAGCCGATGAGAGAGGAAACAAGAAGGGCAAAGATGAGAGGAACAGAGAGAAGATGAAAAGAAGAGAGGATGGGATTGGTAGACGGAGAGGTAGAAATCGGGGGAAATGGAGAGGTAATGGAGATGTGAGAGAGAAAGGTTAGACAGAAAGGGGCTAAAGCGAAGTTGGAGATAAACAGCAAGAAAGATAAAGGGAGTGAGGTGAGGAGAGGATGAAAAGAGAGGCAATGAGATAAATATACGACAGAGGATATGAATAGAGGAGTAAAGGCGATGAAGAGAGATGCTTCATGTCCACCTGAAGTTCATTAGCAAGCAGCCTGACAGCTGACACACCCTTTTTTGTGTGTGTGTCACTCCACATCTTGTCATATCTTATTTCAGGCTTAATATTGTCTACCTGAGCTAATGACCTCCACACCAATCTACACATGTGAGTAGTTTTTTTTTTTCTTCATCCTATTCAACTTGTCGTGGTATTTTTGCCTGATTTTCCTCTTTATTTCTGTCTCCACTGCACAGGAGATAGTGTTTCTTATCTGACATGCACAAACACTTTCGAACATCGTTTCCATTTCAAATATAAAAGAGTCAAAGTTACAAAAACTCCACAGTTAGATAGCCCGCAAGCTAGCGCTTGATGTTGATGTCTAGATCACTGAAACATCTACATAACATTAATTCTGTCAACTCTCACAACGTAAAGGTAAGGCGTAGCGTGCACGTATAGAAGCTCCAGTATCCATATTCTGGGCACATGCATAAGTGGTCCGCAAGTAAAGGTCCCGTGCCATCTATAGGCAGTTCAGAATGGAGAATGTGGCATAAATATTCATATATTATTACTATTCTGGTACCATAGCAAGTGACTGCACAGTTCTCCTTAAGGCCACATTGAGCTCTTCAAAGGAAATAGATTTCTGAGTACTTCAACATATATTATAAAGCCCTGCATTTTAAAAAGCCCTTTATGCATATGTGTGTGTGTGTGTGTGTGTGTGTGTGTGCGCACTTGCATCGTCCACATTGTCTTTTCTGAATGCTAAAAACCCTTTGACTGAACCACTTTAATGTGCAAATCTATAGAATAGTGCATTTGAAACTGGAGAAATGCTCCACCAAATACACACACACACACACACACACACACTTAAACTGCTCCAGGCTGGTGGCTTAACTCCTTTCATTTGCTATAGGCACACACCCGCTCGCTTGTGTGTTGGCTCAGAAATGTGGTGTGACAGTTCGGCCCTGTGGTCACATCCCCATGGCTGATATCCCCTAATAATCTCCCTCCCCTTTCCATTCAGCCGCTAACTGGAAGCATGTGTGTGTGTCATGAAAGTATTATGGGGCGCGTGTGTGAGTGCAGAGATAGAGATAGAGATAAGAGGAGAAAGCATGTTGTGTGACGGAACATAAGACAAATCACAAATACGCAGTATTCACAGATTTTAGGCAGGATTTAAATTTTTTATGTGACTGAAATATTGAAGCCCTCCACCTGCCTGCAGCGTATATCTTTTCCAACCTCTCCTCACCTCCTGTTCAAGGTTTTTAAATTCTGGTGAAGCCCTCAGATCTCTCTCTTTATATCTCTCCCACTTTCTTTCTTTCTTATCTCCTTCCTCCTGTGCCCTTACACTCCTCCATGTCCTCTTTCTCTCCCCCATATCCTGTCTATCATTGCTGGCTTCCTCAGCTCAAGTAATCTCCCTCTTTACTGTGTCTCACTCGTTCTCTCTCATCTTCCATCCATCCTTTCAATCTACTCTCAGGCTGCTGCCTGTTTCATTCTCTCTGTTATCAGTCCCTCACCCTCCCTCTTTTTCTCTCCCCCTGTCCGTGCATCTGTAGCCCCCCCTCTCTCTCACACCTTCTCTCTCTCTCTGCCTCTCTCCATCGCTCCCTCTCTCGCTGTCTGTTCTTCCATGAAATTAAAGCGCTCTAAGCTGCTGTTTAATCAGAGCCTGTTTGGGAAAGTGCTGCAATGACAGAAACTGTCCATCCCAAGTGCTATGTCTATGTATGCATGTATGTACTGTTTGTGTGTGTGAGTGTGAGTGTTCATGGCTATATATGACCAAGAGAAAGGACAAGGCATGTTCCTGTTTTTTCTCCATGTGTGTTTTCGCACGTGTATGTGTGGTGAAAGACTGTGTTTAGATGGCCATTAATCCATAGATAATCAGTATTAGCAGGTGGTGTGGCCTGATACAGTGATGATTAACTAAAAATCTGGATTGTTTACTGTTGGGGGCTGGATAAATGAACACAGACCAACAGAGCTAATTAAACACCATTTGCCACCACAAAACAGTATTTAATGCCTCAGTGTTTGACATGGCGGAGGTGGGAAAGGGAAGCCATGATTGGAGCCTGTGAGCTGTTGAAAGAGATTACTTTTCTGACTGCAATGCATTATTTCTTCACATCTTTCCCTAATGACTCTGGTTTTGTTGGTGCTCAGGAATAGTATGTTATTTTTGACACACTTTTATGCCAAGAGTTGGATGAGAAGATTGTGGTGTGTTTAAAATAGAGATGGAGGAGGTGATTCGCTTAGCTTAGCATAGAGACTGGAAGCAGGGTAGCCTGGGTGTCCAACGTTTCAAACATCTACAGAGCAACTCTGAAGCTCGCTAATTCACGCATATGTTGTTCGTGTTATTTGTACAAAAACAGAAATGTGAAAACGAGTTTGCAGTTTTACCGAAAGTTACCTGCTGCAAGTATTTCTTGGTGAACGGTAGCCAGGCGGACGGATAAACTCTTATTCGTCAAGAAATATTACACTGTGTAACTTCATATTTCGGTTTGTGTAAGAATTAAACAAATTAGATATATCTGTGTTAATGTGCGTGCTATAGAGGCACTGGTAGGTGGATTTTTTATTTTTGGACATAGCCATGCTAGCTATTTCCCTTTGCTTCCATTCTGTTTGCTAAGCTAGGCTAAGCTAATCTAAGTTAATCGCCATAAGAGTGGTATTGGTTTGTTCCTTGAACTCTTGGCAGAAAAGCAAATAAGTTTACCTCCCAAAATGTTGAACTATTCCTTCAACAAAATATATTTGGCTTTGGCAAACTCAGATGGATTCGATCCTGAACTAATGATAATGCTAATGCTAACCTAGTGGATTTTAAAATGGAAGGTGTTGCGGTTAGTTGTGGTGCTGTTGCTGAGCTCTGTGCCTGGTACAGTTAAAGGTATTTTCATTGCTTTTTGTGTGTATCCACAGTCTGAATATATCTTTCTGTCTGCAGTACTGTAATATATTTACAAGATCTCCTATTTACAAAACCCTCACACATTCCAGCTCTTATCAGTTACAAAACAAAAACACAGGAGTGAACACTGCACACTGCTATATCCACACAAACTGATAGGTACAAACAGCCATATCAGATACAATTACACAAACACAGTCAGACGCTGTTGCTACGTACATAGAGCAGGTATATATACACACACACACACACACACACACAGTCACTGAGGCATTGACAGGAGGAAGAGGAAACAGACATGATTGATTTGAATTGGTTGCTCCTCATGCACACATTATGTGATTTTATAAAATTGCAGACATGCTCACCACACTGCTGTACTTTAGATTTGTTATTATGCAATTTCTAAATATGTTTGTGGGGGAACGAGCGGGAAACAAATGACGTGCCCTTTGTGATATATTGTGCAGATCACATTCCCGGAAGTATCCGCGCATTTCCTGAGCATGTTGACCACCCCCCTCCCCAACCTGTGTGTAGAAAATCATAATGATAGCTTTAGAGGCAACAGTCATTCTTCAGGCTGTAGCTCTCATCACTGTGGTGCGATCAGTCCCCGACATTTTCCACATATAACCTCTAGATGGCAGTAGAGGTGCAGCTCCCTGACAGACTACTGTGACTGTGTGCGTGTGCTTATGTGCAGGTGTGTGCGTGTACCTGCAAAAATCTGTTTGTGTTTGTGTGAGCGAGCAAGAGAGAGAGAGTGAGAGAGAGAGAGAGAGAGAGAGAGAGAGGGTGCGCAAGAGTGATCAAGCAGACAGTGAAAGGTATTGGAGTTTTATTTTACCTGTGCTCCCACGCACATTGTTTTACAGACATTGGAGGGAAAATTGTCTATTCTAAATCTTGTTCGTGCCACCATTTGTCTCTATAATCCGTGGCAGAACAATAGGCTGATGTGATCAAACAGTATCAGCTTGTTCCCTGGTTATTAAACGTCATGTCTGACCCAGATTCCTACGCAGCTGTTACTGTCACACTCACTACCTTTCCTAGAGTTGGATATAATGGAATGGGGTAAAAAAAAAAAAAAAAACAGCAATGACACATTTTATTTCGGAACAGCTTTAACAAGGCAGTCAGTGCTGCTGTCAAACCTTCCACCCGAGCCAAAATTAGCAATTCATCATCGTCCAATGGAGGTTTGTGATTTACTGTATCCTCCAACTATACATTTTCTAGTGTACTTTTCTAGTCTTCCTTTCCCTTTGTCATTTTTTGCCTGAAATGCTTTTGATCCCTTTAACGCACCTCCTGTCTTCCTCTCTTTCTTTTTTTCTACCCTGTTGCTTTCATATCACCATCTCCCCGTCCATCTGTCTTTTATTTTATCAGGTGATCATCAGGGTCATCAGTAGAATCACTGCCTGCCATCAACCAGCCTTAAGCCCCACTAACTGTCAGACACCCATCTGAGCGTTGACTGATGTATGTGATCTCTATGTGTGTGTGGGTGTGACACAGAGCCATCAGCTTAAGCTACTCCACATGATGAAGAGCCACTCACGTGCGTTGCAACCCCCCCACCCTCCTCTTCCTCCTCCATCTCTCACGCTCCAATCCACCCCCCCCCCACCCCCCATACTCAACCTCTCAATTTCTCACTTGGCTTTTGTGTCCGGCCCTCTGGCCTCTCTCCCCCCTCCACCAGAGCTCTCATTACCTCTCTTTCTCAGTGACATCCAATGACTGGCCGGCCATCAGTTCCTGACACCTCGATGGTCTCCTCTCTCTGCCTCTCTTTTTTTTTTTTCTTTCACTCATCACTTACTCCCTCTCACTCAGCTTTTGCTCTTCCTCTCTAATTTCCTATCTACCTTTCAATTCGTACAGTCACCTCCTCACTGTCTGTTGGTCAGGCTCTCTGTCAAATAGTCTTATTCTCTGTTTGTCTGTGTTTTATTCCTTTCTCTGTCATTCATACATCCAATGCCAATGTCAATCCTACGTATGGCTTTTAGATATATACAGCACATTAGTTTGTCTACAGCAAATTTTTACCACATTCCTATTTCTGAAAGACAGAATCCATATTCTCCTCTCATCTCTCTTTTATTTCTTGTTCCATTAGTTTCACTTCTTCTCTTCAAACCAATGACCGAAAACACACACACAATAACTTCCACATGCACACACACGTACAGTATATCCGCCCATAGTATGCACACCAGCTAATCACACACCCTGTGGGACCTTCGGCGAGAACGAAGACATCATTAGGAAAGCCTGTGTATTGGACTCTCTTCATGATGTCAAGGACTTGGACAAGTATTCCTGTCCATGTTCTCGTCCCACTGTGGCCCATAGTGATGCCACTGATCCTCATTCTCTGCTCTTGCCTCTCTACCTCCTCATCATGTAGCTCACATCTTTTAGACTGGCATGTCCACTGAGTACCTCTCTTCACAGTCATGGCCTGAGAGGGTTTTTTTTTTTTCCAGTGATGAGAACCTCAGCGAGAAGGAATCTCATTATTTTCCGAGGATGGGATCTGCTGTTGGATGTTCCACACAGCAGTGAGGGTAAATTATGGTTGTAACCCTTGAAGTGAACAATATCTCAGATTTTAACGAAGGAGCACTGCGATGGTTGTGGGCTTTTACTGCACAGCAACAATACCAGCCATGAGCAGAGTGTTAACATAAAGCAGATGCTCCAGTCCATATTTTTGATTGAAAGTTATGTTGAAAATGAACATTAGCATTTGACCACGGAAGTCGCACTGTAATTAAGTCTAATTTAACATTATTGCACTTACTACAATTATCCCCTCATATACTGCAACTGCTGGGTTATCTGGGACATTGTTTGGTGTCATATTTTTTTGATGTAATTCCTCAGTGCAGCACATATAAAATTATTTCTCATCCATGAGCCACTTTCACAGCAGACACTTGTGATGCTAATGATGGCTCGGTCCCTATCAAGTATCCCAGTAAACAAGCGAGTATGGGCAATATTTGGACCCTGGAACTGACACATCTAAATAGAATTAAATAATTAATGTTATTAATTACACCTGTTCTCGTCCTACTGTGACATGTCAAAATGTCTGCTGTGAAGAAGGACTATCGCACTGGGGAGGAGGCAGAAATCTCAGAGATGGATTATTTTTCTTCAATGTGAACATCTTTGCTTTATTAGGACGGTATTACGGCTTGAAGAGGTGTTTTACTGTTGACTGATAAGTCTTTTAGGACGTCACACTAAGACGGGATGTTTAGCGTTTTCTCGTCCCTGCTCAGCTCCATCAGGTACCACACTGAAACACATGTAGTCACTTTTTAAACATTCAAATACACAACTTCTCTCTTCTATATCACAGATTTCCAACAGGCTTTATTGCAACTTGTGAGCTGTAGCTGTGGAGAGATTTCTTATTCTTGGCTGCTTATTAAGTAGTTAGCCATTTAGTTGTCTTAAAGCATGAAATTAGTACTATTCTTTGTTTTTGATCTTTCTGCATGTCTCTCTTCCTTCACTACCTTTTCTTCTCGTTGTTTTGTTTGATATAAAGACTTGACTTCCCAGCATCACTGATTCCTCATACTGCCTCACTTCACTGTAGGTTAGTTGAGTTGACTTAAATTAATACATCACACATGCTTTTTGATTCAGAGCACTTTAGTTTGATTTGGTAAGATAATTTCAGGTCAGGATCCAATTAGTTTAAGGCTAAATGATTTCCCTACCATTGATTTTTCAGTGAGGGGCAGCACAGGGACTTTGCGGTTTGTGCTTTTGCCTGACAGTCAAAGCTAGTAGGTCCGGGATCACAGGCCAGCTGTTTCACTGTGAATCTTCTCCCCGTCTTTCTGTTGCTTGCTCTGGTCTCCCCCCACAGCCCAAAGACATGCAGATCAGGTGAACTAGAAGATTAAAATTGCCCATATAAATAAGTTTGCCTGGTGTTAATCCGATGATGGACTGGTGACCTGCTTCCCTGCCATTTGTGCATGCAGGGACAGTCTCTGTCCCCCTGCGACTCTGAGCAGGAATAAGTAGGTATAGAAGATGGATGTGTGAAAGCTACCGACCACCTTTTTCAAGGTTATTTAACAATTTCTCCATTATTTCGTCAATAGACTCCTAGGATTATCTACAACCCCCCTGTGCATACCAGGAGTCCCAAAAATGGATTCTGGCTGGCTGACTACTTTCTGTCTCCTTCCTTTCTCTCTGCCTCTGTTGCTGCCACTCTGTCATTGCTAAAAGGTTTCTGACCATTGCCAAACAGTCAATATATATCCAGCATGAGGCCGCCGAGGAAGGTTTAACCCAGCAGATGACATTCAGTACAGCGCCATAATCATTGCCTCCTAATGAATTAAATAGCCCTGACATTTCACAGCACAACGCTTGTCCTTTTCCTGCAACTGCTCTGCTGTTGTACCCCTCCTGTCATGCATTCTGTCGCTCTCTTGTTCTTGTTCTTTCTCTTGCATTGCTTTTCCATGTGCCTTCTGGCCTCTTGCTATGCCCCCCTTCCCTACCTCCGCCCTTCATTTCTATATCCCTCACTCCCTCTCTTACTCCTTCTCTCGCTTCTTTTCACTCGTCCGCTAATTGGTATGCTACTGCACGCCCAGCTGTCTATGCAGGCAGAGCTGAGAGAGAGAGAGAGAGAGAGAGAGAGAGAGAGAGGGAGGGAAGGAAAGAGGAAGAGAGTCGCTGTTTAGCAGCAGAGACAGAATCCAGCTGGAGGGTCACGACCCTAAATGACCATCCACACAGGCACGCTCAATAAGTCATACACCCACACTTCCCTGATGGCAGGAGCAATAGGTCATACGCCAACAATGTAGGAAGAGAGAAAGAGAGAGATAGACGAAAGGAGAGAAATAGAGAGAGCAGGATTTAGGAATGAGGTGGAGGTGTGTTCACTGCCTACTGAGCCGTAATTGTCCTGTGGTTTGGTTGGGATGGCAAGGAAGGATAGAGACATAGAGAAAAGTAGCAATGGAAGGGGCATGGCCTGCAGTAGAAGAGTGCTTTTGCAACAGCATCAGAAAGTTTCTTTTGTCCTGGAATACAGATGAGGGCTGGATGGATGACTGCCTGGCTGCACTGTTACGGGACAGACAGAAAGAAAGACTCACTTACAGGATGCACAAACACAGCCTCTGGGTCTGTTCGAGTTCCCTCTGTCAGGCACATAGACGTGTATGCAATAATGCTATAATGGAATTATTATAGACTCATAACCATTACCTGGTGATTTAAGAAGAATCAGGTAGAGTACGTTTTTGTATGTGTTTGATGTGGCCACCAAAGGTGTTGTGGTAGTTTTCAGAAATGATGGAGGTATAGGTCTTTGTAGCGATTTGAATGAATTTCTTTCTATATTTAGGGGAAATTAATATTGTGAAACAAACATTTCTGGTCTATTTATCACTGAAATACAATAGCATAGGCTTGTGATAAAACTACATTACAGACAAGATCTAGGAAGCGTCATGTAAAATACTACTTAGAATTGATCCAGTGAATAATGTACTTGAACATGAGTTCAAATTGATGTGGGTTGCAGTTGTGATTTTTCATGGAAGTATATTTACACTGGAATATTGTATATTCTGACACGGGCACTTGGTACTGCTGAAGTTGAACTTTGTCCATGTTTTGTTTTATTTATATGACACACAATATATATGTATTGTGAGGACGATGGCTATGTAAATAGGCTAGTTATTTGTATATACACTGTAGGCCTGGACTTTTATGTAATAAACAGATAAATAGAACATGGCAGCTCTTCCTGTAGACAAACAAACATAAGCACTATTGTGTACACACATACACACTGTATTCCTCTCTTTGGTCTTATCAATTTATTTCTAGCACATTTTGCCTATCTTATGGGGCGAGAGGGAAATTATTTTGCTTCTGATCTCTAATGATTGTCAACATGAAAGATCTAAACAACATCATCTTGGATGGCTAAAGACAACCCTAAAGTCTGTTGAAAAAAAAACTAAACAACCAAGGTTCAAAGCTCTAATCAGAGCTATAACATTTAGGCCTATCTTGATGCTGTGAGGAATTTAATTAGAAGGGAATTCCCGCTACCCATGATTACTGAGGCAATAGGGGACTTGATGCCTTTGAATCCGATGTTTATTCCCTGAACAAACAAACGGCTTCCTATGATAGTTATTTTAAAAAGTTGAAGATTAGTCAACAAATTCATGCGGGGAAAAGTTCACAATAACAAACGCTGAAACTAAACGACCTCCGGGCAACCGTGGATGACGTCTTTAAGCTATCGCGAGAGAAGCGTTGGTTGCCACGGTAACGACAGCCCAACACAAACGCCCAGAGCACACAGAGACTGGAGCTTGCCGCCGGCGAAAACCTGAAATATTGAAATACAAGTCGTGAATTATTGAAATATTCGTTTTAATCCAGTGACAAGAAGGCACGGTGAATCGAAAAGTGAAAGGCTGATTAAGTTAGGGTCACGGAGTAGCTACATGAGGTATGTTAAATATTCTCAGCAGTGTGTAAGTTAAAGGGAGGTTACCAACACTTAACGTTTACTAGCTTTCTGTAAAGCTAGTAAACGTTAACAGCTACTTTTACAGTCTAGTGGGCAAAAGTTTCATATATAGGGTGCTAAGTAAGAGGTTACTCACCTTGAATGAAATGTACTGTACAGTAGCTAATCACCTCCATCTGATGTCAGTTGCTAACAGGTGCTGTTATATATATTACATCTTCCTTACTGTCTAATTTCCTTAATTGGCTTTTACTGCCTGAAAGAGTTGCCAGCCATTTGTCAAGCGTATACATCCGCCAGATACTATTTAAACACACAGGACTGCTTGTTTTAACTGCCTGTTACACATTTGCGCAAATCTGTCCCTGCTATTTTGCTCATTTCCTTGCAGCAGTGTTCACTTATGGCAGTGTGTGATTTAGCCTGGGCCCAGCGTGATAGCCAGTTTTTATGCCATTACTGTTGGCTTTTATTGCAGAAGAGGCTCTATGTAAAAAGCACAGCGAAAGACGCAGGAGGAATACCTGAGCCCCCAGAAAGAAGAGGCATGAATTTAAATGACTTTGTGGTGCTTCCTAACAACAAGGCCAAATCCATCAAGCTCAATGCCAGGTAAGATGAGATAAGATCAATGATGTGATTTAAGGCATTTCATGGTATGACAGTACTTGGCTGCCATACTATTTCCATCTGTTCCCATTCAAATTCTGCCCAGAGAACGAGTATTTCACAAAATGGAGTTTCGGGCTGATAAACCATGTGACCAGGATTCTGACCGTTTTCAGTGCAGTGTATTTGTTTTCTTCATATTGGCCAATGCAAAATTGAGTCCAGTCTCCTATGTAGTTTCTCATTTGCCAACAGGTAATTGACTTAATTGATCTCTGCCTCGGTGGTACCCTGATCCAGTGACTAATTGATTAAAGTATTGATCAGTCATGGCAACAGGGATCTGCTAGTGCAGCAGATGAATTGAACATATTGATGAAAGCCTGGCTGTCCAATTTGACGGAGTAGGTAATTTGTATGATTGATTGTTGTTGATTGATTGTATATATGTGAGTGTTTGTGTGTATGTATGTTGCCACAGGAACCTGCAAGAACTACAAAGGGAGACGGTGACTCTGGCCCAGGAGAGCAAAGAGATGGAGGAGAAACTGCAACAGCTGAAAGAGAGCATGAGTAAAGAGAAGGAGGAGAGAGGGTGAGTATCAGTGTTACTGTTAGTGTACTAGCAAAACAGGAGAAAGGAGAGGGAGAGGTGGCGAGGAGGATAGAGGGGCAGACTTAAGTGGGAAGGTGAGAATGGAAGTAGGACTGTGGAAAGCAGCAGGCAGAAGAAGGAGACAGGGTGAGTGAGAGAGGAGAGGGAAAGAGAGGATGGTAAATAAGTATGTGCAGGATGGGCTGCAGCAGCTGTAACAGAAAACACAGAAGGGGGAGGTTCATATTCCTGAATCAACCCTCAGCTTCAACCAAACAAATCATTTTACTGCTCCTTGTGTCGTCTGCGCTCCATCACGTGAAATATCTGTGTTATAATATGTTGTGGTGTGACATTTTATGTTGTCCAGACTGGCATGGCTAAACACATAGGGAACAGAGCAGGTGACTAATGGAGAGACAGGAGTCGGTGAGGGAGGTAGGAAGGTGGGAAAAAGACTGCAACAGCTGTAAAAGAGCAAGCAACAAAGAAAGTAGAGACACTGAATAATAGAGATAGATGGAGGAGAAGACTAAATGAGAGAGAGGGGGAGGTCGATGACTTCTCTATATATCGCTATAAAGGTCAGGGAAAGGTTGCCATGGAAGGAAAAAAGGAGCAGTCAGAGAATTGAAAAAGCCACTCATAGATGAAGTAGGCTCATGTCCATATAGTGGACAATTCTAAAGGTCAGTGGAGCCCTACAGACACTTGGTCCTAACAACTTGCAACTATACTCATATTTTCCCTTCACTGGAATCAATGGCCAACGATATCCCCCGACATGTGAAAGACATTAATGGGAGGGCGTGATAAGCAAGTAAAAATACAAAGCATTTAATGTTAAACTCAGCTTTAAAATAAAAGTAATAAAATTACGACCCAAGTACCCAATTTCTTTGTAGTTTCTCTTTCCTTACTTTTTGCAATCTTAATCACAACTGCAAGTCCTGATTTTACCAGTCTGCAATGTATTCTGCCTGACATGCTTTTGTTTGGTCCCCGTAATTGCCACTATATTTTCAGTAAGACTTAAATTTGTGTGCAACATGCCATACATTAAATGTCACACCTTTTTAGAGTAAAGGGATTTATGGAGGCTCACAGATTCTCAGGTGCAATGTGTGCAGTGTTGCCCAGCAAATGCTTGTATTTATTTCAATAAATACCTCTCATATATTTATTTCATTTTGAGTGACAAAGGCGGGAATTACACAAGTCAGTGATAAAGGTGAGAAGTAACTTTCAGTGAAAGTTCCAGTTCAGCACAGTTATGTGTGCTGTTCCAGAGGCTTGTAAAAATCACACTTCACAATCAAACTGATGAACCATATGTTATTCCCATGGTACTGTTCAGTGAGCATTCAGATCACAAGCAGATACCCTTCAGTTATGAATTGAGTTGTCATCTGAAAAAAAGACAAAAGCTAAAAGAATACAATATTAACTTTATAGATTAAAATTTGATACAATTTCTTTGAGGTGTCCAAATGTATTATACCCAACACATTAGATAAATCCTTTGTTGCAAATCTTATCTTTGTACATCCAGTGTGGTGGAGCGACCTCAAAGTGTGGATAAACATTTTTAACAAACCTTATGCTTTTCTCACTACAGAGTACGCCAACTTTGGACTGGTGTACTTGGCAAGTTCAACTCGGGAGTCCAAACTTGGCTCAATGTAGACTTTGAATTGGAACAGTACTTGGGCTGATGACCTTTCACAAGTTCACGAAAACACAAGGAGAAGGGCCTCTTAACTATTTTTTTTCTCGCAAATTCATAGTTCATCTCTCATTTGATCTTTGATAAACTCTTTTTTCCGTATTTATTAAAGACCTGTTTATATTAACGCAAGTCAAGCGTGAACTTGCCTAGGAACACCTTGTGATCATGTTCTCTTTGAGGTAAATTTATTTTCCTCCTGTAAAGGCCAGACCTGCACGTAATGAAATTGCCTGAGTCACTGTGCAAACTGATCGCATGCAATGGAAACAGACTTTGCTAGTCTCCAACATTTCATTCTATTTCAAAGTTCTCATTTGTCATATGACAAATGATAGGTGTCATCATGACAAAAGAGATTAGGTTTTGCCTGTTATTCTGTTTTGACGATAAACAGTGGGCAGAATACAAAAGCAGGCATGTTTGTAGTGATAAACTCTGTCTATCAGCAGGTTGCAGATATATGTCAGTGTATTGGCTGTCATAGGGCCACATCTACTGTAACTGATTAATGGGCATCAAGTGTGAATGAATTATATAGAAAGGCTGTCAGACTGAGAGATGGCATCATCACGTTCTGACACGCACACACACACACACACACACACACACACACAGCTGTACATCTATTGTGATTTTGTCTATGTTATGCAATAAAATAAATTTGTTGGATTTTGATTTGGATTGGACATTGGGCTTTACGGCATTCTTAAATGTAATGGGACAGCATACACATAGTGAACAGGCACATGTACACAGAGACACGCAGACACTCACACACAAAATTATACTGGCCCATTACTATTTTGTGTGTGTGTGTGCCTGTGTGTATCAGACTGTTAAAATGTAAAAGTCTTACATGTGCATCTTCACATTGATTTGAAATGGATTCAATAGCTCACACACACACACACAAAATAGCATTTCATTCATATGTACCTGGCCCATTACTACGACTATTATCCAACAAATTCAGATTTAGGGGCATCCCAGCCTGTGTGAGCAGGAAATGAATTTGCAAAATGAAAACAGACACTATTAATGTGATTGTTTTATTCTCTGTTCCCATTTCACCCCATTTCATCTCATTTCATTGATAACTCTGAGATGTGTTACCCAATGTGAAGTCATGGAGAACAGCTTAATAGGGGTGTATATCACAATATATGAGCACATAACTCAGGGACAGCTTTAGGGAGAAGCAGAGTACGTATATTACATACAGACTCCTTCAAATAGTAACAACCAGAAAAATGTTACATACACGCACGCACACACACACACACACACACACACACACACACACACACACACACACATTTACAGGCAGCTCAACTAATTATAATATCAGTGATTTAGAGCTGAGGTATGATGAGTACTCTTTCCACATGATGATTTCTATTGGTTCAAATTCATACATCACAAACATACATATGCATACTGTAGATTATAACTGTAGGTTAATGTATTTATTATTTTAGGAGATGAATTGTGTGTGTGTGTGTGTGTGTGTGTGTGTGTGTGTGTTTGTGTGTGTGTGTGTGTGACTACCACTTTTTTTCTCAGTGGAGGCCTAGCTCTAATTAAGAAGCAATACATCAATATGGGGAGAGGGCCATCTTGTCCAGGCTGCACAAACGATAAGCACATAAACACAGTGTTTCCTGTCACACTGAAATACTGCAACATTTACCGCTCCACCAGCCCCAAGATACGACAAGGTGTGTGCGTGGCTGCCTGTGTGTATCATTTGATACTAGCCCTCCATAAATAATGGAACTTGTGTATGTGTGTGTGTGTGTGTTTTTTTAACACTTTGCGGGATACAGAGGGTACTACAATGTTATGGTTCATGTCTTGTGTTCCTTAATCAGTAAAGACACTCAACTCCGCTACAGGACAGGAATCCTGCTGCAGCCCTATGTCTTTGAAATATTACTAGCTTGAGAAAGATTTTTGCATTTGTGTGTGAGCCAGCTTGAAAGCGGTGGAAAGATATTGTGAGAGTTTGTGTTTGTGTGAGAGGTAGTGTGTGAAGGTAGGAGAAAGACTTCAACTACAAAGTGTAAATAGATGAAATAGTGTAGTCTGGATATGATGTGCCTGAGAGGTAACTGGAAAAACGATAACATCATATTTAGAAATATTCTTTTTTCTAACTTTGACTTTGACTTTAACTTGACCTGTTTAGAATAGAAAATTAGTCAACCTTTCTTTTCAGACAGGCCGCTTTTGATTGATAATGCTTTGTTGATTTGTTTTCATGTTGGTGTCACCTTTGTGTCAGATGAGTAGACACCTTTATATTTAACTATTACCATTACTGCCATACTTCCAAACCCAGTTTGTGTTGTATATTTGCTGTCTGTCTGTCAACATTCCTGATAATACAGTTGACAGCAGAAGACGATGGTAGGTAGAAGAAAAGTTTGTAGGAGATGTAATGAAGCTGAAAACATGTGAACCTGGACTGAAGAGGAGCAGTCATGGGAGTAAATTACATTATTAGGAACTAAAATTAAACAGATACACGCCTTGTCAGGCTTTTACAATTGAACTCCGCATTAATGTAGCTGCAGTTCCCACCTACCTTTTATCTGGAAGCTTGGTGTAGCGATGCAGCAGTCTCTTAGATGTGAAACCCAGCTTAACAGTTTGAATCAATTAATTGGTACACCTCTAATGAAAAAGAGGAAACAGTTTCTCATCAGTTCCTCTCTGATTGACAGGGGAGAAAGCAGACAAGGATGAGGGTTTGGCGATTAATCAGGTGTCCTGATGTATGAAGTGAAGGTTACCTGGGTTTTCTCTAAGCTTCCTCCCTTACCTGTCTTTTCCTCTCACAACATACGAGTGTATCTTTGACAAGTCTTTACTGTAGATCTTCAAGCTGTGATTTATGCTCGGGCTGTGCAGTGTACTGTGCGTCTGTGTTACGTACCACTCTGTTTTTCTCTCTGCTTTTCTCTTAAATCGCAGAGCTCCCAGAGTAGATGAATTGTTCATCTTTGTCTTAGAGTCGGGCTACACGCACACTCTCACATACGCACCCAAAGAAACAAATTCAGTTTGCTGAGAGGAGGTGCGGTATAATCAGTTTGTGAAGAGTACACAGGTGATAATAAAGCCAGATCAGCGGCTTGGGGCAAACGCAGTACATCATTCTCTGTTTTGGCCTGCCTGAATCGCAGATTTAATGTAGCTTTGTCTTTAGGCCTACACGGCTTACAGACACTAGCTCTTGCCTTATCTAAAAGTACAGTTGAGATTCCCCTTTTTCCTGCTTCCTTTGCTGTCTCTTTGCTGTGCTTTTCTTTCTGTCTGCTCTTTCATTCCAGCCTTTGTTCAGTCTTTTCTTGTCAATATGTGTAGTTGATTTGTTTCGTTTGGATCCTCCAGTGTTTCCGTGTGTATGTGTGTGCATACATACATGTGTACCCTGTGACCTGACACTGCTCATGCTGGACTAAAATGTGCTAACGTGTGTTTATAGGATTCTATATCTCTGGCAAGTTTCTCTCCTGTCTCAACCCTCTCTGTTTTTGCCCTGTCCTCTCGTCTCATACTGGGAGAGAAGGAATTGAGAAAGGACAGATTACTTTGCCATTACACTTCAAAGTGTGTGGGGATTTACATGTGTGTGTGTAGGACGCAGATGTTGTCAGTCCTCCCTTTGAGATAGGTCAGTTAAAGGTGATAGTGTGTGTATGTTTGTGCATATGTCCTTGCGTTAGACATGAATGTGTCCAGGTATGACAGGTGGTGGCTTGGGTTAACTTTCATTCATTTGGCGTTTATTCTCCTTTAATTGCAATATATCTGTTTATCATTTAGAAACATGAGCTTGCTCTAAGCTAATGTGAAACTGTACTCCTCGCTGTGTTTCTTCCGCTTTGACTTTGATGAAGAAATGTTTTTTGACGAGGTGGTGTCGCGTTTGATGTTTTTTCCAATATGCAAGTTGTGACTCAGACTTGTCATCTGCTATCCATCCAATAGACAGGGAAAGGTGCACCGCAATGTGTGATAGTGTGTGAATGTGCGTGTGCCTATGTATATTTTTCCCTCTCTGTGTAACCGGTGTAGTCAGGTCACTGCATGTCAAGCTCACTGCATTGCTGTATTTGCATAGGCTAAAGTGAACAAAATCACTCTCCTGTGCTTTCTCTCTCTCTCTCTCACACACACACACACACACACACACACACACACACACACACACACACACACACGCTGTTATTGTTAGTTAAAAGTGTTGAAAAGAACTTTGTTTTTTGCTGATTAAACTTTGCAGTTTGGATTGGTCTGCCAGCAGCGCTCACAGTCCATGCGATAGGTTGAGATGGAAGTGTGTGTGTGTGTATTTGTGTGTTTGTAAGACAGAGCAACATTGCCTGTGGGAATGCGTCTGTATCTGTATCTTTCTAAAAACAACTTTAAGCCATTATTATTTTGAAATACGTGTTTACTCATACATGTATGTGTGGGCGTAATTGAGTGTGTGTCTGTGTGGATTAGATAATGAGATCTTTGCTAATGCTAACTCCACAGAGATACACAGACACACACACTTTATCTCTCCAGGTTGCCTGTCCTGAGGGGACACCCTGTCATCCTGCACCGACAGGGGTGTGCCTCAACTGTCTCCCCTAGCGACAGTCCAGTTGCCAAGGTGATGTCGCCAGGGTGATTACCTGACGCCCACCCTCAGTGTCAGCACAGCACAGCAATGGTATCAGGGGTGTTGGCAACTCCTGCCATCACACACACACACACACACACACACACACACACACACACACAGATACACACAGACACACTCTCACACACAAATAGTCTGACTTCCTGTGCCTTGACAGGCTGCCAGCTCAATCCAAAATAAACTTCTTTTAAAGACAGCCAGACATCACAATAGCATAAATAGCATAAATAGCATAAATAATTCAACAACATGAGCATGAATAACTCGCGTCTAAATGAGGATCCCTCTCCATTTCTTCACTTTATGCAACTGACAGGAGCGTCCTGCGTGAGTGTATGTATGTATGTGTATGTGCATGCATGTTCGCATTTGCATTCATGTTCTTGTATTCGCATCTGCATCCACGGCTGTGTTACGTAGGTATAATTCCAGTAACCTTTAATGTTCTGTTTTTATGTGAGGTTCATTAAACCTCTGTTGTCTACAACGAGATGGAAAACATCCTTTGAGTCTTAAACTGAATTACGCAATGTGAAAATGTAGACCCCTATGACACTGTACATGTGCAGAATTTATGTTGGCAAAGCCAAATTCTTGTTTGTATGTAAAGGCGTGTGTTTCCTTGCTAAGTCCTCTTAACAACACAAGTTAGTTAGTTACGTGTTTTTCATGCTGATATTATAATATTATTTTCTTTTTCTTGACATCCTTTACCTCTACTTAAAGCAATGTTATTAAAATGCTTCAGTCTTCTTGGGTACTTCAATGGATTAAAATGATCAAGTCTGTGTTTTGTTACATCTATCCTGCCTTCACTTTCACAGGAATATCAAAGTGTATCAAAGCATTACAGGTTTAAGAATGATTTTGTTCTGGGTTTTTTTACGGTTAATGTGGACATGTAAAGTATTTATCTCGTCCATTTACTATGTTTTATTGGTATATACTGTATGTGAAACAGTTATCCCAAAGCTCTCAAATATAATGCAAATTTGTCCTAGAAAAATGATAAAACATATCTTCTCTGTTGTTTTGATGTTTGTGTCTGTGCCTATGTTGCATTATGTTGTTAATGATGGCTTGATTGTTATGTTTTCAGCTCCCATACCCAGATTTTCTAATGTTAATGAATGAATATCAGAGTGACCGTTACATTTTGTGGGTGTGGAAAATATAAACAAGTGCATAAACAAATCGAATGAAGGTCTGAATCAGATGTAATAACTGTTTTTAGAAATCGTAGCTATGATACTGTAGATGAGCTATGCATGTCCAATTCAAATGGGTTGTTTTTAAAGAGTTCATTCACAATTGCTAAAGAAAAACTCTCTCCCTTTGTCTCCCTGTCTGTTTAGGCATTCTGGAGGGTTTAGATGGAAGTCTGGACAATGTGGTTCTTTAAACAGCAATGCTCAAACACACAGCGCCAAGAAAAACAAGGAGAACAGACTCCAGAAGGTACAAGAGAAATCTATGTGTTCATCTGTGGATGTGTGTATGATGTGTTAATTTGTCTGTGTTATCTCACATTGGTGTTTGTGTCATCCTGTTGAACTTGATGCAGTCATTCAAACCTGTGCATTCACAAATGTCTGATTGAAGATGATTATGATATTTTATAAGTTTGCGAAATATTTCTTGACATGCTAATTACTAGTGGAACGTGATCTTAAGGGTTACCTGCACTGTAATAGATGTTTCCTAATTCCTGCTTCCATGTATGTTGTAGATGCACCATGTGCCTGCATCCATGAAAATACCTATAGTGTACAACCACTCCTTTAGTGAACTGAGTTTAGCAGACCTGAGATTGCACTTTGCACCCGGCCCCTTGATTTGAGACGTTTGGGCCCTAGATCTCAGGGGAGAAGCCCTAATGTCTTTGAGTTTACACTAGAAAAAAAGTTACTCTAAAGGTTATGACCTCCTGAGAGAAAAAAAGAACAAGAATCATTGAATTCTCAGCATTTCAATTTAGAATGGTTATCAAAAAGCAAAACAAAATGCTGATCCTCATTGAGAGGCAATAACCACAGTGTAATAATTTGAAATAATCTGAATCTAAATACTAACATGAACACGCTTTATTTCTTAATGCTACAATGTGGTACATTTAATGAGACTTCAAGTTGTTGTCTTCAAGTCAGTTGTCAACAGCTCAAGAGTACTAAAGAGATATAATCATGAATTAATTAGCTAATTTTATGACACAGACGCAAGTTTAAGAACCCCATATGTAGCAAGTTTTTGTCTATTTATTGATTTGTTTGCACATGAAAATGCAAGATGCAGCGATGTAAAAGTGCAAACAATATAATATATACACAGAGTAGTTGATATGTACAAACATAGCTACACGTACACACATAAACAAAAAAAATCCTGTGCAGGAGGAGTGTTAGGAAGCTGAGAGCTTACAAAAACTGTCGCCACTGTTTTGTCACTCCTTGTCTCCTGAACAGCTGTCAGCAGGGAAGTTGAAGATCCGAGTGCTGAGGGATGAACCGCTGACAGGTGGGTAGTTTACAGCAACAACCCTGGCTTCAACTGTGTTACCTGCACCAGGTAGACTTGACACGCATGTGTAACTAAAAAAATCGTTGGCCCTTTGATACACTACCCTGTACTGAACTTCTTTCAACCCTCCACAGTGAGGTTAGCATTCAAGAGTAGCACCCTGGGGTCTGGCTCTGGGTTTCTTCAGTAAGGTGCATACCTGCCATCACAGGGGCTAGACTGTGGAGTTCTCTTGTTAAGGATTGATCTCTGTAACCAGTACTCAACCTTGGCAGAATTATTAATGTTTTGAACATTCCTAAGGCACAAAATCATACCTTGAATCAGAATGTTTCAAAATATGCTGATATGTGTTAAATGTACACAGCAGCAGTAAATGCAACTTTACCAGGACTGTCTTTGGTGTATATAATTAGTCATAATTGTAATAGGTGATATATCCTTTGTGTTTTGTTGTTTTGTTTACTATATAATTCATTTCACAACAGTGGCTGAAGATTCCAACTAGTTGTAGAGTATAAGCATGTTAATTGTTTATGTTTTTTGCACAAAAATTACAAGCCCTTCTGCTGTAGATATGCCACTGTACTGTATTTCTGACACTCTCTGTTTGTCTCAGTCACATAAATATCATTTAAATGTCAATAATATTAAATGAAATCCCCTTGCCCAGTGTTAACAAGAGTATACTTGCTCTGTTCAGCCCCATCTCAGCCACCGCTTCCACCTCCACCCCCTACCACCGTTATGCGGACGACAAGAAAAAACAGGCTGAGGGGAACAAACTGTGGACAATGTGAAGTCAAGACTGCTGGACTGGTACGCACACAAACTAACAGACATGGACACAAACAAAAATCACTGGGCAGTTGGAGAATGATGTCCTCTCTGGATAGAAAGCTCAGTCACACTCATCAAACATTCACCTGACAAAAGGTCTCTGATGAGACAAAACAAATCTGTGTTTTTTTTGAGAGATCAAATGTCAGTAATTGACAAGTCATTTTGCCGTCTCTTAGCAGGCTGAGCTCAGATAAAATGTTTATTTGTAAATTGATACCTTACACACACACATTTACACGTGGTTAAAAACATCAATGGCCAGATCTAAAAACAATCCGTACACACAAAACAATGTGTACACTATTACTACTACTACTACACAGTTTTCAAGAGATAGCTGGGGGTGAAATGATAAGGGGGAAGTTAAAAATAAGGTGAGAGATGTAACCTTACAGTAAAACGTTGATTGTTTAGGTTATTTGCCAATTTCACTGATAGTATTTTTGTTTTTGCAGTCTACACAGTGATCTGTAAATTAAAGGCGTATTCATAAACTTAATTTTAAATTATTTATGATACATTTTACCATTGTCTTTATTTATATTCGAGACATTATTTTCCTGTGTTAATGATCTTTTTGTTTCAGAATCAGAATCAGAAATACTTTATTGATCCCCGGGGGGAAATTATACATCCTGAGTTTTAAAGTCTTTTTCAATATGAGCTCTATAAATACATCATTGATCATCTTTCTGACATTTCGTAATGATGATTGAGATATCACCTCGATGATGGTTTTTCAGGCACATGAATAATTAATGGTATAGGTGCTATAGATAGCCATAGCTGTGTGCAATGGTGGCGCTAATAACAGCTGTTCTGGTGCTGTTGGTGCTGTTGGAGAACTTTGCCGATCACACAACCATTCTTCTCATTATAGTAAAAGGTCAAATGAGTGGTGGAGTAGGCACATGTATCAAATATCAAATGTATAAAGCAGAACCGGCTGTACTTGCAGCTTTATAAATCTGACAAAAAGAATGCGAAGCATAACTCTGTCTTTTTGTTTTTGTTTTGAATCTACACAGAGTTTTATGCATCTGGCCCCAGGAGTCAAATAAGTTGAACTACACTCAGCTAAAAGGCTGAATCTCTAATTTTTGTCTCTGGTGCTTTACTGTCCCCTCTGCCTTCTGTCCCTTGCTATATTTCTGTTCTTTCTCTTCCTCCTGCATCAGCTGTTATCTCCCTCTGTCATCAAGATACCTGCTATCTCCCATCCTGCTTCCCTTTTTCTTCTCGCATTATGTTTACACATACATGTCTTTTTTTCTCACTCTTTAACACATTTTCTCCTTCTACCTTTTCCCCTCTGCCATATCCCTCCCTGTTTCTGTCTGGCTTTCTCCACTCTGTCCATCATCTCTCCCTGCCTCTCTCTCGCTGTGCCTCTGCTGTCCTATCTGTTGGTCTATCTGTGTGTTTGCCCTGATAACAGTTTAGCTGGATCTGTTCATCGATACTTGAGACCTCTAAGGGCACCATTGTTTATTCTTTCTCGCTCTTCATCCACTACTGCTCAGGAGGAGGGGCCGTGGCCTGCAACTGTATGTGAACGAGGGAGAGAGAGAGAGAAATGAAGTCATACTGTGTGTGTGTGGATAATGGACTATAGCAAAGTGAGCTGAGTAATACATGCTCGATGACCAGTTACTCCCACATCCCCGCCTTCTACATCCTCAGCTCCTCATGTGTAATTCCTATCCTATGTCTGACCGTGAAGCCAGCAGAGTTTAGTATTGAATAACTGATGCTTCTGAGAGACTGAGAGAGAGAGAACGAGAGCAACGAGAGACAGAGAGAGATTGATAGAGAGGATGAAGAAGAGGGAGGGGTTGAACTGATTGAGCTGACAGCCACCATTTTTCTGGCCCTTTTGTTGTGGAATAAGTTATTTTTAGTGCAGCACACACATTGCGTTAAAATGTAATGTGGTAATTTGCCTGATAGGGCATTTGATGATGATGGTGCTGAATTGTCCAATGAAGGGCCCAATGCCCCCAGTGCCCCATAGTGATGGGCTTAATGGCGACGCTTATAGTAGTCTGGGCAAGCACATAGGCTAAACGCACACACAAATACACACAATCCACTCATGCACACACACACACATTTTGGATAGCCCTTGTGCCCTATAATGATGGCAATAATGGAAAGCGTTACGACTCTGTCTCTGCCATTCTGTCTGGAACTGCACTTAAGCACACAAATGCACACACACACATGCACACACAAACACACAATCATATACACATCTGGGCTTGATTTAAACTGTGACTCACACATACTGGCACAGACTACCAAAATCACATGTGCGCACACACACACACACACACACACACACACACACACACACACACAGACACACACACTGCACGCCTAGCCTTGTGCTGTATTCCAGAGTCATCCAGGCAAAAAAAGGACCTCATTTCCTTCTGCGTAGCACAGGAGAGCGCAGTGATATGCCACTTGCAGGCTGATAGGGATGCCTAGTCCCTGGGGGGTGGCTGTAATTTATCCTCAGGCCTGAGAGAGGAAATGAGGCCCTGCTTTATGGGACCATTAAAGGGCAATGTCGCAGCTGTAGACTTGCATGTGCACGCACGTGCACACACACATACATACCGATATGTGTGAGAAAGAAGTAAGGGGTGAAAAAAGAAGGAACAAATAAATATATTAATACATAATAAAGAACTAAAAGGGGGAGAAGATGAGATGAAAGAGTAAAAAGAAAATAGCAGGATTAATTGGTGAATCTGCTGGTAGACATTTGCACTGTAAGACCTCTGGTGATCCACAATAAATTCGTATGGAACAGTGGATTGTTGTGTTTATTATATTGCCTTGTTTAGCTCAATTATCTACGACAATAAGCAATGAATGAAAGTGCAGAAGAAGCAAAAATGCAAGTGAGCAAGAAAGGGACTAAGAAGGAAGGTTCTAAGTAATTTCATCCAGAAATAGATCACACTCACAAAAAACTGTTTAAGTAGAAGAACTATACTTTCTGAATTTGACATGGTATCGATGATGAAACCATGGGCCATAATGAAAAATAAACCTGCATGTCAAATGAAGGAAACCAAACGAATAGTGGCTGTTTGTTTATTGTTAGTTGTTTCTTGAATTTTAAGAAGCCTTGGTCCTTTTCTCCCTCCCACCCTCCCCTCAGCATATCCTTCGTTCTCATTGGCTTTCTCAACTCCTCCTGTCCTCGCCTGTGTGCTCCGTCCACCAGGTCTAGGCCTATCTCCCCAACCTGCTGATGCAAGGACTTTTCCCCACTAATAAGACCGCATTCTCACAGATAGATATGATAATGACCTCCCTTAAGATGCATTTACTTGCACACACTCACATACACAACACACACACACCTAGCACAAATACGTACATATACACACAGGCACTCCCTCCCATGCTCTCTCTCTCTCTCTCTCTCTCTCTCTCTCTCTCTCTCACACACACACACACACACACACACACACACCCACACACACACACACACTCACACCTTGCAGCATCCTGCCAGAGAATCCATTTCAATATTCATCCCTCCTGTCAAAGTTTGTTTGGCAAGGTTGAGGTTAGAGGAAAAGATATCCGGCTTTAGGTGTAGATCTTTAACAAATATTAGTAAAGCTTCTGCTTGTCAATGCAGATAATTGCACACATGTCCACATGCACATACCATACATGCACATACATGATCACTCTTTTTTAAATTTTCTGCTTCCCTAAGGCACATAATCACGCAAAGCTTCACATCCATCTCTTTCACATGTTCACCCACACACACACACACACACACACGCTGACTTCACTGTATATCTCTGTGTTGTAGATGTGTGCTGAATGCACAGAGGACTACTGCATTGGCTGCTTTACCAGATTTCACCAGAGGGGGGCACTGAAGCTCCACAGAATGATCCCCATTCAGGTGAGTGTGATCCCACGTGCATCTAGTCTGTCTCCTCCCCTCTCTGTCTCTCTTTCACAGATACTTTCAATAATATCTGCCCTCATCCCGTCTTCCTTCTGCTTCACTCATTCTTTCTTTTGCATTTCTTGCATCCCTGACTACAGTATGTACTTATTGCAACCTCTTGTCATTTTTCCCCACACTCTGTTTCTGCACCCCATCTCATTTTACACACACACACAATTAACTGGAAGGAAAGGCTGCACTGTACGTGCATGTGTGTGTCTGTATGTGTGTTGTGGTGTTGCAGGTTTGCTGGGTCCTGCCACCCGATAACAAAATGGATGCCCCTCATTAGCAAATGCCTTGATCACAAAAGCTTATTTTGGTCACTTATATGCACAGACACACACGAAGATCCAATCACACACTCACATTGAGACAGAAAACAGAGAACAGGCCTCAGGCAGTAGTCAACACAAGCAGTCTTCAGTCAAAGATAAAACAGAGACAAGACAGCTGGTCAATGGCAGAGAGTTTAATTAAGCCAACAGACTTGTGTTGGATCCACAAAAAGATCTGCCGGGAGTACATCTAGAAATTTGACATATAGTGACTACCTATAAAATGTCATGGATGACAAATGAAGATGAAGAAAGATACTATGATAATTTAACGTATTAGAGTAATTTTTGTGAACATAGAAAACATATTAGGCAGTTGTGTCTGATCTGCAGACACAAATCTACACAAAACCTTCCATTCTCAAACCCCTTCAGTGTGTACTTTTTGTAGATATGTACGTATACATGAACACACACAGATCTATATGCTGAAAATGCTCACTGCACCACGAATAGAATACAGGACACAAGCAGCTATAAACACACTTCCACACACTTTCACGCACACCCACACACACTCTCAAACAATTGTGTATGTCATTGTGTATGTATTCTAGTTCTATTTATCAAGCTTATTAAACCAAATTTGTATGGAAAGCATTTTAATATATTGATAAATTACATGAACAATATGGCCTGTAAAGCAGATATTTCTTTTTTTATTGCTCAGTTTTCACAGCAGCATTTGTGTCTACCACTAGAGATACTGAATTTTTAACCAACTAGTTAACATACTGTTGCCTAATTGACATAAAAGCACTAATTTGCTACCTTAAGTAGGCTTTGCTGCTTCTCAAATTAACTCTCTCGTAAAATGATCAATGATTTGGGGTAGGAGAAGTGAGTCCATCAATGTTTTTTTTCTCCTAGCACGCTTTAGAAGCACTGTGGCATGCCAGCCTGTTATCAGGTCCACTGCTGCATACAACCGCAGTGACCCATGATATTATGGTCCTACTTGGTAGCAAGACCAAGCCATTATAGTCTCCAATGACAAGTGACTAGAGAGAAAGCACCTTTTTTGAAAGTCTTGCTATATTCAGCTCTGTTACTGTAGTAGCCCATGTGTAATGTAAGAGTCTCTGCGGCGTGGAGGTTTTTCTCTCTGCTGTTTTTGTTCTTACTTTGTTGTTATCATATTCGGAAAAGCATGTTTGTTCATGGCTACTGACTCGTGCTCGTGTGTGCGTGTGCTGGTATCTATGTTTTATGGAGTTACTCCATGCACTCTATGTGCGTCTTCTGTTTTCTGCTAGCTGTACTGTTTTCCCCTCCCTGGATGTGTGTGATTTTGCCAGCTTCTTTTCATTTTATTGTTTTCTTGGGTGCTATTATTTCTACCTTTACTAGTACTTACAAAGAGATTTACTATGCTGTGCACTTTGTGAGTGTCCATGGATATGGCTGTGTGAATATACATCCTATGATTTATCTGCAAAAATGTGTTTCTTTATGTGTAATACTGGGTGCCTTTGTGTACATGCCTGTATGACTGTCTTTGTGTCTAAACATTTGTTTGTGTAGCCACAGAAACTTCTTTGTGTATTTATGCATAGGACAGCCCACTATTAAACAGCCCTTACGCAGGGTGTAGATCAGCTTTTGTAGACAGCTCTTTGTTCAGTGGTCATGTGCTACCTGACTGCTGGTTGGGTCAACACACTGGTACGTTACTGGGTAGCCACCATGGTGGAGCAAAGCCATGCAAATTGACAGAGACAAAATGTATTTAGAAATGTAATTGAAACAGTTCTGTGAAACCACACAGGACAACTCACTGTCTCTGTATATCTCTTCAGTGTTCATCTCTGTTTCTCTCCTCACTTCATTCACACATAGCTCACTCAAAGTTTCAAACACATACACATGCATACTCTTATACAATCACACTTGCAAAACTGTGTATTTTGGCAGGACATAAAGACTGGGGATTATACACATGCAGCTGACGCAGGCATCTCTCTCTCTCTCCTCTGCTAATCCTGTTTCATTTGCCTTGGAAAGAACGAGGGAGGGAGACACAGCGAATGAGAGTCAGAGACAAAAAGAATATTAATTTCATCCGTACACTGTGTTGAGGCTTTCGTCAGTTCCTTATCAGTTCTTGTTTGCAGCCTCACACACACAGACCTGGTTCGATAAATGTTTGCAAAGCATTCTTGCTATTTGATTTAGCCTAACCTGTGTGGAGTACCAGATGAGGGCGGTATGCTGTATCCAAACAATTCTGATGTCAAGTAATTTTTAGTCATGCAGCAATACTTAACATTTACATTAGCATACTTAATTGAGCCAATTTAAATGTTGCTTTATTGCATTGTTTCTTGTTTTAAGCCTGACCCATCTCTTTCTCTCTCTCTCTCTCTCTCTCGCTCTCTCTCACACACGAGAAGCACAAATCTGCCCTACATCACTTGCATGCTGTAGAGAAAATGTTATTTTCTCTTGTCCCCTAAAATAGTCAAGACAAAGGTGCTGCTGAACAGCATGCTGGAGCTGGTATAGTGGGGGTTGATAATGTGGTTGATATTAATATGTGGAATTGTGGTGACTTGAACCCGAGATTCTCTGACTGAAAACAAGCGTTCTGTGCACAATTCAGAGTTGATATAAATGCATGATGATCTGACAAGCTCTTAGTTTGAAGCCTACCGAGGCCTGGAGTGCGTTGATGTGCAGCTGTAAGCACAGTTGGCTGGTGACCAAAAAGAGAAAGAGAAACAGTGTAAGAAAGATGGCTTCAGCGGTTGCACTGTTTGAAACTTATTGCGATGCAAAGATTTGCTATCAGAGTGTGTTCAGATGAGGAAAGTAATGTCCCCAGGCTTGTGGGATTGTTTGCAGACAAAGATTTGATTCTTAAAGATTTCACAGCCGTGGGCAAGTTCCCTCCCCCAAGATACTGAATGAACTAATTCAACAAATGGATAGAGTGTCACTGGATGAGCTACACTCTGCTTTCATCCCCAATGAGACCAGATATAATTTCAGACCCAAAACAAGTCTCTGTCTTTGCCAGTTTGGGCGTATACAGATTCATCCATCCACAAAGACATTATTACCGTGTGCAACTGTTCAAGACCAGACGCAGAATCCATCACAGGCATAAACAAAGAACTCCTGACCAGGAGACATCAAACCTATGATTGTGCTTCTGTCCTAAAGGGGAAAATGTCTAGTGTTGCCAAAAGAAGTGAACTTATGCCACAAGAGGCCTCACCACACCCACATGTTAAAAGCTTCATGGGTGAAACTACCAAGGCCACCACAAAAGTCCCTGGGACTCATAAGACTAATTTAGTTGTGTTTCTATGGTTAAAGTGATCCTGTAACTTTTCTCCGTACTCAAGACTAATGTCCTGAACTGCTCTGCTTCTTGTCAGACAACATGAATCTCTGTGAAGATGCAACAGGGCCAATTTCAAGGTGTCAAGTGTATCATAAAATGGCCTAAATTATACTGTAGCTTCCTAGCCTAGCCTGAATTCTGCATCTGTCTTTCTGAAGCTCTCTGTGTCCCAGTTTGTCCACATTTCCATGACTCCACATTTGTTTGTGTGTTTCTGTTGGACACCTTCAAGGACAGGATAACCCACAGACGGGTTAACCTCAGCAGCCTGTACTGGTCTTTGGTGATTCATGTAACAGAATAATGAATTCAGCCTGTGGTATAGAGAAAAGCAATCAGTGTGCAGTGTGCCTCCCATTTTCTATTGTCCATAAGTGTGGAGATATCTGATCACACTCTATGTAAATGAATTTTTGGTTGAAAGAAAAAAAAAAACAAGGATTGGTATATACGTGATGGATTATTGGATGGAGTTTGTCAATAGATATGTATTGCTTAGGATGTACTTTAAAGGCAATATACATGAAGTGTAGTACCAGCTTGGTTATGTGATAACCAGTGTCTTTCTGCGCAGGCTCTTTGTGGTTACATTTACATAAAATAAAGGTGCATACATAAATTTAGTTCATCGTTGCGACTGTCAAGGTTATGCTAGTGATGTAGGTATGAGCACTTAAAATGATTAGGTTGTACCCTCGAAATGGGGTTCATGGCAGCTGTCTATAGTGGCCTGGTCTCATGCCTTCATGTCGTTAGTGAAGTAGAATGAAGTAGAACTTGCTTGGTAATATACTTAATTATATGAAAATTTGTGGAAAAGTTGTGACTGACTCATCTCTTGTCTACAGTCTGACAATACTGACACTTTATTGTTGTTGTTGATGACAGTTGTAGGCAGTGGGGACAACAGCAACACTGCTGATCTAGATGAAGAATATACCTACCTATTTTTCTCCAACAGAAACCACAGCATTGCTTTTCCAAAACTAAAAAATAACTGATTCTTAGTAATGTAAACATTCAACAAGGGGTTTAGCAATCCTGTAAGGGCCTGATGTATATGATGAAACAATCCAGATGAACTAGCTGAATCATATCAGTCTCTTAAACTTAAAACACATTTAATATTTTTATAAGATTATCTTGTGGAGCAATTTCTAGCCCTTGAAATTACTCTTATTAATAACTAGCTAATTTCTTATTTTATGCCGTATTTTCTCTTGCTTTTATACCATCTATGCAAATTCATTGCTTCTGATTCAGGTAATTTCCCTGCCATTTTATGTTGTGTATTTTATATAAAATGTATCAGACCTCTCTCACAAAGGGCCAGCTGCTGCCATTTTGTTCAGTAACAACAATGTTGATCTAATCTCATATACTATGATCTTCTTTTACAGACAGACTTACAGACCCATGTGAGCACTCGAGATGTTGTCAGCTGCTTCCAGAAACAGATTAACCCTAGCTCCTATCCCAGTACCTTTACAAATCCTAATCCCAGTCCCAATTCCAGTCCCGATCCCAATCACACCTTCAAGTCCAATGCAATTTCCAGACAAGGAGATCAGACTCCAGAAAAAGGAACAGAGGCTGCAGCTACATCTATGCAATTGAACCCTGATCCCAGTCAGGTAGGTGGTAATATTTACTGTTACTTATTTAGTCACATACACTACTACAGGTACTGTATATGTGATCAAGAGCTGAGTTTAGGATAAAGATACAAGATACACTTGTGATACATTGACTCACTTTTTTTTTTTAGCATATACAGTACTTATACACACAGTTCACTCAAACATACAAGTACAAAACACATCCATACACTCCTCCTAACATACCACAATACACAACAAGTAGGAACCACTATGGTGACCCATTCACGGATTTTGCTCCCCTGCAACTGGACAATAAAAGGCGCATAGTATTGAGTTTTTGGTGAAACAAAAAAAGAAAGTGACTCTAATAATAACTAATAATAATGACTCTAATAATAACTAATAATAATAATAATAATAAGATGAGTCATGACTCTTACTAAAAGTGCAGATGTTCTGCAAGTGACAATTCTATTAACATTGCTCTCTGGGTATATGCCCTTTCTTGTGCTTCTTAGTGTTGTTAGCCAACATAAATGGCACAAACTTGAGGTGGAGGTGAATTTTGATACGCCTCATATCAAGTGTTAGGCAATTTTGCAAATAAATTATTATAAAAAAAGTCGCACCACGGGAAACAAATGGAATCAACATCAAGTGATGATGACATGGTGCTCCTTTTACTTAATAAAAAGGGTTCCATATGTGGTTGTGGCTAACAAGGCCTTCCCAATGAAGCCCTTGCTCCTCCGGTCCTATCCAGGACTCCACCTTCAAGAGGACAATGCAAGTTTTCAATTACCGTCTCCCCAGAGTCGGCCATATAGGGGAGAACTGTTTTGGCATCCTCACGCAACGCTGGAGGGTCTATTTTTGAAGACTGCAAGTCTGCCTTGATGCAGGAGACAGTATCGTGAAGGCAACTTACATACCCTCCAACTTCCTGCATTTTTGCTGAGGGTTATCAGAATCCAGGCGATGGGGAGCCAGGTGAAGACGATGGTGGAGAGAGAGCATCCTGGGTCCAATCAGGTACCTGCGGGGGAACAGGGCATCGCCAGAGGCCCTGACAGCACAGGAAACCTTCCGCCGCGACTTCAACTCACCAGCCGGACAAGTGCCTTTGATATGTATGCCGTGGTCTTGCTGCCTAAAGCAATTTGCATCTGCCCTGATCGGTTCATTCAATTTTCATCCCAGTTTTACATTAACATGTATATCCAAATACTTGTATGACAGGCCCTGTGTACAGCAGTGCTCTTCTTCTGTGTGGTGACTGGTACAGAGTATACTAAATATCAAAACCTCATGTTAAACATTTCTCTTATAAATATGTAAATCTTTAAATGTTTTAATTGTTTTTTTTGCACACATAAATAATAAAAGCCCTGTTTCTTGCCTTTCCACTTGTTTTTCAGTCAAATGCACACAGGTTATTGTTACAATCCGATTGTATTTAATATATTAACAATAAAAATGAAATACATAACAAATTTGAAATATAGCAGCACAGCTACTGTGAAGTCAGATTTGGGTATTGCTGAGAATACACAGCTTCGAACTCTGCCTCATGACATAAGTCCTGCATCTTGATCCTAACCCAGGATTGCCTTTCTGGGGGCAGACGCCTCATTGCAGGCGCCAAGCTTAAAAGGAACAGAGTGACCTCATCTCTCTGCAGTGCTCTCTCTCTGTCTCTCTCTCTGCTTCCCTGCCTTCCTTCTTCCTCAGGTACTCCTCCAGCATGCTGTCACTAGTCGTCCTCTTTGCCATGGCTGGTCTGGGAGCTACAGCACCACACTCTCCCTCACTTTCTGCTTGGTGTCATCACCTGTTCTGTTGGCCCTGCACTTCCTCACCATCTAGATTGCTCTGGGTGCTATTCAAAAGCAACCAATTAGTACTGTGCCTTGTAGCAAAATGGCAATGAGAAGTGTTGGTGGAAGTTTAAACAAAGACATTTTACGTAGACTGAAGCTTGATATACACACACCATCGTCATGCTGAAGCTCATTTGCTATTCCTCTCCCTTTTATCATACAAAACAGAGTTATGTGAAACAGAATCAAAAAACAAAAAGTAATTACCAAGGCCTTAAGTGTTTGCTCTGGACAAGAATATCAGCTAAAAGCCTAAAATGTAAAGGGCACTTTTAACAACTTCAGGTTCTTCAAACCAAAACATCTATCTCCCAGATCGGCTGTGGTTCTGTCAAATTCAATTGATGGTAATTTTATATTAGGGTTCCAGTGCAGAATCTTTAACCACGAATGTTACTGTAAAGCCATATTTTGCATTTTATACTGTACCTAAAAGTAGGTATTACATTTTTCAAGTGGTTATTGACCCATGAATGAAATTTCCACCATTTATAGTTCACTTGCTGTGACAATACAGCAGAAACATGTCAAACAAGCCTCTGCACCATGTGTGTTTTACCCCTGCACCCTGTGAGTCAATTGAAAAGACTTCAAACAAACCCTAATTGATGCTATATCCACAGGCTGTATCTACAGGCAGGCTTGTGAACTGCATGTACCTTTAGACTAAAAAATGCCCCCCAACAGTGTAAGTCTGGCAAAAACAGTTAGATTGACATTTCAGACTCTTTGCACCACAGAGCTCAGTTGACCTTATTCACACAGCAGTCATTTTGAACAGTTGGGGTCAGAAGATACTGAGCAGATCGGTATACTGTATATATCAAACTAGTGTTCAACTTAAATGCTCAGACTTCAGATAGAGTCATGACCTATCAAAATGCCACCAACCTGAAAAGCAACAACTACAGCAACTGCCTGACTTAACAGGGATGTTAACACATTTTAAATCCTGGTGATTAGCATTAGCATGATTAGGCTGAATATGTAAAAATATGAAAACACTGTGCAGTAAACCACTCCAGATTCTTGAGATCTTCTGTTTCATATAAATGAATGGGTGTACATTGCACCCAATTTTCCTATGACGTATTTCATATTTGAAAGAATACTTCTTCTATATTATAAAGGAGGGCCCAGGAGGATAAACTGTGTCCCATCATTGTGGATCTAAGTTTTAAGTTATATAGTTGTGTTTAGAGCATACCATGTTAATCTTTTATCAACTACTGCTGAGTACCAACAGATTTTGCACTTGTTCAGTGAGACACTTGTATGTAATGTAATGTAATAAGATATTCTAAAATGTTTTACTTCTGATGAATATTACTTTGAAAAATGAATGTACGAAGTACAAGGCCTTGAGCAGTTTATCTTTACAATGTGAGTACGAACTTCAATGAGAACATTTAAAATGTTTGTTTTTTTCATATTCATCCAAACCAAGCCACTTTTTAGAGGTCTAATATGAAGATAGATATGTTTAGGCAATTTCCCCATCACTTAATGGTATATCAACAACAATATAGCCAAGGTCACAGCCAAGCTTGCATGTGTGCAAACTTGAAAAGACATGTTTTTCCTTGCCCTTGCCTGCAGAATCAGCAGACAATAGCATGCCTGCAGCATTTAAAATCTCATTAACAGTCCCTCCTGTTATTTTGCACACATCAACAGAGGGATATTTAGTAATTCAAAGGTAAAGTACACAGGCATACAAATTAGATTTTTCTGTGTTAGTATATCAGAAAACAAGATTTTTGTGATCAGTATTTGATTTATGGTCGCGCTAACCTTTAGTAATGATATACATATACAGTAGGGAAGCTTCTAAGCCTTAATCCATTACTATAATTAAAATCAAGACAAATTCCTTTTGTTGCAGGTGTTGGTCGTGAATCATGGAGAGGAGAAAAAGGTGGAAATGAGTGAAGAGGGGATGAAAAGGAAGGATGAGAGGGGATTTTCCACCTCTCTTCTTAGAGGAGAGTACAATGAGGAGGAGTCTGCAAGATCTTTCCAGGACGCTCTCAGACATTGGAGAGGAGAGAAGAGTGATGGGGTAGGAGAACCCATGAATGAGGATGCAATGTGGACACCTTTCCGACCAGGTGATCATAGACATGTTTGCAGGCACACAGACATTCGCACACACATAACGGCACAGCCAGGTAACAAATAGCAGGATGACCTGTTGGTTAGAAAGACCTTCCTTCAGTTGGAGGAACCAGATTTAGTCCCTGTGTTGGCAGGCATCCACAGTCCCACAAAATTTAAATGTAAGCAGTATTTTGGATGAGAATGATGAGGTTATAAGCCCCATCCTTTATTTTCATATTTCTTTTTCTCATTATCCTCTCTTTCCACCCTCTTTGCCTCTCACTCCATCCCTCTCTATCTCTTTATGGGGGGTAGACAGAATGTCATGAACACCTGTGCAATCTAGTGCAATGCAATACAAGAGCCTTGCAACAAATAATTCCTTTCTTAACCTTATAATGTTGAATTTGTATGGTGGAGTTTCAACTATAAATCTTTTAAGCTGTAGTTCATGGTGTTTGCTGAGGGTGGGTCATCTGTTACTGGGCTCTGGAGTTGGATTGCATTAGATTGCACAAGTGTTCATGATATATCCACCCCCTGTATCTTGTCCTTCTCCTCTTGTGCCCCTCTTTGCTCTCGTCAATCTCTCACCAGGTTAGTTTGCCACAGTGGGGGAACCTTTACATGTTACACATAGTCATTTAATTAATTAGTAATATAAAGATATTGATTAGTGGAACTAGTGGAAAAGTAAAGTCCTGCATTCTTTACTGTAAGTAAAAGTATAAAAAGAAAATGACAGTACTTAATCTGAATGTATGGTCCCAGACAAGATGTTTGACATACCTGGTATGGTATGTTAGATTATGGTATGTAATGTAATGGTGTATATATAATGAGTTTTCCCTTTGTTTTTCATGTAAAAGCTAATTCTACAAAGTAACTATGGCTATCAGATGAATATATAGGGGTAAAATTTAGACTACAGTGTCTCCCTCTCAAAATGCAACACTCAAGTTAAGTGCACCTCAAAACTCTATGTATACGCACAATAGTACTTGAGTAAATGTTTTCCACCTTTGCCCACTACATCCTTTTCTCCCGCTCTCCTCCTTCCCTTCCATTTTCACCTACTCCTTAGCTTTCCGGCTCCCCCTCTCCCTGTCTGTGCTCTGATCTGTTAAGGCCTTATAGAAAGTGCTTACCACTACAGTAGGAGGGTAATCCACGGCTGTTGCATATTGAGATAATGAGAGGAGTGTTAGGGGTGGACCTACTCCACACCACAGCACTAATCGCCTCAGCTGTGTGTATGTGTACAAGCTCCACTGCTTCAGGCAATTTTTATACCTTTTTGCTCTGGTACATGTGCGCATGTGCAACAGTGTTTGTGTGTCCAGGTTTATGTAGGTGTATATTATTAGTGCTATTATTCCAGGTTCTGTGTGTATGTGTCTAGGTGTTTGTGCTTTTTATTAGGCCTCCTATTTTCTCTGCTTTACTGCTTGGACAGACTCTGCTCCTGTCTCCCTTTGCTCTGCTCTGCAAATTGCTGCTAGCCCCTCCAGCCCTAATTATTTCTGTCAGGCCAATGGCACCCAGGCCCAATTTAAAGCTGCCACTGTGGACTGCCAAAGTGTCTGGAGTACAATCATAACATTTCTCTTTCTTACCTCTGTCTTTCCTTTTCTCTCATGTGCTTACTATGTTCCTTTTGTATTGTGTACATCTTTTTCTTATTCCCAGGGGGCTCTCTCCTGTCTGTTTGTGTTTTGGCACTCTTGGCGTGGTGACAAGGTGTTTTCTCACTTCTTGAGGGGAGGTGTTTTGAGGAAGGTGTTGAGAAGCTGGTGAATGATGTTTTCTTGCTCCTTTTTCTACCTTTGTCTCACTCTTTCTTTCCTTTTGACTATGTTTTCCTCCTCCTCTATCTCTTACCTTAACTTTATTCTTGTGTGATCTCCCCCCTCCCATATTTCTCCAGTATCAGTGTCAGCTATGGCGACCCAGGCTGACCTTGCTCCAGACAGAGGAGCTGAAGGTCGAGAAAGAGGAGGGGAAGAAGTTCCTGTCAGGGTGGAGTTCACACAAAACAGCCTTACCTACATGGACAGATTGCTTCTCAAGAAGCACCGCAGGTACACAGACTGACAGACAGATAGACAACAATGTGCATGCACCACATATACATATTCTAAAGCATGTAGAGGCTTCTATAATAGCTTTTAATGTGGCACAGCCAATCAAAATGAAGGAATGCAACTATTTCTTTAATAATGACTAATCTACATGGCAGTTATTCCACTTGTCAACAACTGACATTGTGAAATTGTCTAGATAAAACCTCCATCTCTATTTCCATACACAACACAGGTGTTCCCATGCCATGCACTGAAGTTTAATGTGTTTAGTGTAGCAACGGAAAGCTTATAATGTACACCCTATCTTAACCTTTGTACTTCTTTTTTAGAAAAAAACAGACAAAACCATTGTGATTTCATTTGAACTGCTCTGTCATATTGTTCAATTTTTTTCATGTGCCCGTGAACATCAGACAATTGTAGTATACATGCCAACAATTTAACAAACACAAACAGAGGTCACTTTGTGACAACTTGTTGAGGCCGCTACTTGTACAACTGGGAAAACCTTCTCTTTCTTGCCACTTCCATTACTGGGGACACAAATATACCCACGTGTGCACACACAGTTTTCACATCACACACACACACACACACACACACACACACACACACACACACACACACACACACACCTTCTCTTACCATCGCACATGCCTCTCCTGCCTCTCTGTAGTCAGCCAACATAAGCCACCAGTGTACAAAGCAGTTTCTCAGCACTTATTGTGCAGTAGACTGCCTGAGGGCCTGGCTTCAGCAGGTCCCATTATTACAGCCCTTTATTTAAGCGGCTCCTTTTGGGCTGAGTAGCCCACTGGAGAGCAGGCCAGAGGAGAGGAGAGCAGAGTGCAGTTTTAGGCCTGCTGACTGCCTGAGCTGGAATGCTCTAAGTCCCCAGCTGTAGCAGCCTTTAACTGTGGAATAGACTAGAGAGCCAATCTAGAGTGCAATAAGCCTGCAGCGGTGATGGTGGCAGAGCTTAATGGAGAGACAGAGAGACTGGCTGGCTGGCAGAGAGAAAGAGTGGGAGGCTGAATTTTAACAAGCTTCTATAATAATGGGAAAGAGAGTGAAGGAAGGAGGGAGCGTGGACGAGGAAGGAGTCTTAAAGAATTTGCTAAAAGTGCTCAGCTATATTAGAGTCATAAACTCTATCACCTTGCTAGATTTGTGGCTGGCCTGCAGGTTACAGAAAGCAAGCTTGCGACCAGGGGTGCATCAATCTGATTTCCTGAGCTGGCTGGGCAGTGTGGGTGGGGTAAGTGAATGCTCGCCCTTCCATCAACCGCCAGTGTCAAAGTATCTGCGATCAAGGCACTGAACCCTGAAATAAAAGTCTGCACAAGCATAGAACTGAGATCTGAACCGGCCCCTACCTGCGTCTGTAAGACCTGACCTGACTGCGCCCGACTTGTATTGCCAAAATTAAAACCCAAATCTTATATTTCAGTTATTTCTTATCCAGCGAAAAGGACATATGGTTACTTTTTTATGTACTTTTAAGCAAAGTATTCATCCACAAGGCATATATGCTTAATTTAGACACATAGAAAGGCTTTCGTAAAGTGAAAAGTAACTAATCTGGGATCCACCATATTAGGCCTACACACAATGACAAACGGTAGCCTGCCTGCAAAAACCCCCCAAATACTTTACAACAGCCATAGAGCCATTATTGGCTTATTGGACACAACTCCAATGGTGTGATAATGTTGTTCCATGTCTGTGTAAGAAAATAATGACGGCAGAGCCATTAGGTTATTAGTTTGAAAAAGAGATTTTTAAACATTTAGAGGAAATGTAATGCTTGAGCATACATATATGCCAGGATGCCTCTAAACAGCTCTATCAACAAAAAATGTTAAGTCCAGTGGATTGTTTCCATGTTGTCTGTCATGCCCAATGCTTTTACATTGTTTCTCCTGCGAGACTTTAGGTCCTCACACTTCTTTTCTGGGATATAAACTGTCAATGGTGTTCTGAAGTAAAGACAGGTCGGACTGGTCTGAAGCAGCTAACTTGACCTGTGCCGTAGAGTTACTTAAAGCCAAACTTTTAGCTTCTAGTACAGAAATAAAGTCTTGAATAGTTGGAGTAATGGTCGAAATATCACCTCTGATAGATGTGGTGACTTCCCAAAAGCACTTTTGGCACAAATGTCAAATTTGATTGAGTTAACCCACGGTCCACAGGGCAAACATAGCAGCAATAATGCTGCTATTGAAGGGCTCATCTCTGTCAAATCCCTCTCGCTTTTACTCTGCTTTATTGCAGAGGCCATCAAACAAGGGTATTTCCATTAGTCTAAGAGATGTTTAAGTGATGCTTAAACCGAAAAAAAAGTATTGTTTCTGATGAAGTATCATAAATAAAATTGACAAGTTGAGAAAGAAAGTCTATTACATCACTTAGCATTGCATTACCTCCCATTCACTCAATACTGCAGTGCCATAATTTCTCTGGCATCTAGGTAGTCCTACTGTATCACATGTTCTCCCTTTTAGAGAGACTTGTAAATAATATGCCACTGTATTACTTTCTGTAAGGAAACTCTTCTCTAGCTTTTCCTTCCAGGGTTCAGGGTAATTTGGTAGGGATTCAAAATCCTTCCTCAATAACACTTCAACAGGGTTGGGTTTTGCACTGTGGATGCTTAAACCAGGTTCGATTGGTTGAAGGTCTCTTTATCCTGTGCTCCACTTTTTCCATAAATCAAAATGATTCAGTAACACGTATAACATATATTCTGTATAAGGATGGATCCAAACAACTATCTCCAAAGGGAGGTAAAATTGCCAGACCAGAGGAGACCAGAAGAGCAACATACTGTACTCCTTTTTCCTGCGCTCTGGCAAAAGCCTAAATGCAAACAGCCTCAGGCAAGAAAGGCTACTGCATGTAAAGTACTGTATGTACAAAGAAAAAGAGATGGATGGAGTTAAGGGATAAGAAAGGGGATGTGAGGGACAGGATTAAATATAACCCTCTGAGTACATTAAATAGACAGAGAGATGATAAATATTGCCAGGTTGAAGATATGGACTAAGTAAGAAGAAAAGATATATAATACAAGTAACTTTCCCAGTCACCCCTTATGGGCAGCCTGGAGCCTCTCATAAAGAGTCTCTCACTGGCCTTACACTTTGGCCAGATTGGACTAGGAAGGAGGGAATAGAGGTAAGGGGGGGAAATAAAGAGGAACAGCATGAAGGACACATTTAGGTGTGTGCTGTTTAGGTGCGGCTACAGTAGAATGATCTGACAAGAGAACAAATCCAGAAAGTATGCATGTGTCCATCAATAAGTCCATCTATTCATTCAGCTATTCAGGTATTCAAGGCAAGCTAGTAAAAGAAAGGGAGCATGGGACTGAAAGAGTCCATGGGTCTATGCCTTCTATTCATTTATTGATTTAAATATGATTTCTTTGTTTCCAGAACACCAATCGAAACGTACTCGTTGGCCTTTGGTACTGATTTAAAAGCACTACCTAACACAAACACTGAGGAGGAGACTGCAAGCAGCCTAACAGGTAATACACATGCATGTGCACACACACACATACACACGTACGTCTTTATGTCCACCTTTTGACTCTAAAATAGGATATTGACATACAGCCTTGACAGTTGTGTGCTCTTGCTGTACACACTACCTTTCTGATGTACATACCCAAACAGGCTCTTAGACCAAACAAAAAAACAGCTAAGGACAGAACAGTAGTTTGACAGATGACCTACACACACACACACACACACACACACACACACACAGTCACACATATACAAACACACGATAGCAAAAGTAAAAAACCTCTCCCTCTCAGCGGGTCAGACGTATCAGTGCCTGCCCATCCATCCGTTGCGGTGTGACGGGTAATCACTGCCTGTGATTGTGTGGGCAGAGGGCCGTTAGAGGCGGCTCATGCCTGACAGGTTGCACTCTGCCTGGGTAAGGAATGGGTCAGGGAGAGGGGGGTGGGGGTTGGCCTGTAGTCTGAAGCTCAGTGCCTGGAGCTCATCAGTCAGGGGAGTGTCCTGGCTGTCTGGCCCCCAGCCGAGGCTGTCAGGAGATGGGTAGACCACGGTTATCTCTCCCCTTCCAAACCTCTGGACCCTGGGGCTGTCAACTGCCTCTCATCACATCAATCAAGATTCACTCCAATCTCGACCTTGTTAGGATCTGCAAGTCCTTGCTTGCCCCCTTCCCCATAGCTGTCTATCTCAAATAGTTGCTTCTTTCAAAATCTTCGAGGTCAAATTGGTTCCCTGTGCTCCCCAAAGACACTGGGGTCTGTGTGCAAACGTTTTATCGGATCATTTTTAATGTTACTCAAATCTATGTGTTTGCCTGTTGATATACTGTAGAAACTCTGTGTTGCTGCTGTTCTTGGACTTGTAAAAGAGAGCCTTCATCTCAATGAGTTAATCTGGTTAAAGTTGAGATGAAACAGTATTTTGAGAGTATCGAACATCCATATCACATCATATTTCCAAGTGAAACTGGATAGACAGGCGGGATTTGATTTGAATGTTGAAAAGTGGACATGTCATAACCAGCGTACCATGCTGTTACTAGCTAGCTAATTAATCTAATTAATCTTAGATTTTTAAATAAGATTTTAAAAATATTTGTTTTGTAATGTTTTTAGCATATATTGTTACATAGGTGCACAGTATGACCTGGGATTTGATCTAAAAGGGTTAAAAGGGAATTTTTCATTTAGTCTCGACTTCAAATAAAGGCTAAATGACAAAAGAAAATAACAATATGGGACAAGGCAACCACACATATTTGAGTTTTGACTAATATTCCTTAGTAACTGGAGTGTCCTTATGGGACTAAGATGCATATTATAAATAAACAATATCTCTTGCAGCTCTCCTCTGTGCCTGATCTAATAAATCAGCGATGCTTTAACAACAGTCTGAAAAGTCACACTATACGGCTTGAAACAGCTCCTGTCTCCTAAGTATTACAACTTTTATAGATAGGCAGCTTTGTACTTTTCTCACTTATTGCTCTCCCTGCCCCGACATCTTTAATAATGGCTGCCATTCAACCATGGGTTGAACTTTTATAAATTTCTTTCCAAATATAAAAATCACCTTCTCTCTTTACACATTCTGGTTGATTCTTCAAACAAGCTTTTAGCTACCAGTTTGACCTAGAACAAAAAGGACTTGATTACACTACATTTGAACTTTTAGGTTTATTTCTTGTTTGTTGCTAGACACACAAAAACAGACATAAAATTCAAGAATAACCTCTAGATACTTTATAATGGTTAGAAAGCTATTAGGGGATCAGACTGCTTCTGTCAGATTGTGGTCTTTATGAGGCAGAGGGCTGAAAGTTCAGTCAGAGTCATTTATTTCAAAGAGTTAGACCATTTGTTGCAAGTGGTTATATAGTTATATTTAATGGAAAAAGCTCCCCAAAGGAGGGTTTCTCAACCTTCTGTGTCCCATGACCCAGTTTTTTTAGTTGCAAAATCTCATTAACCCAACATTAACCCTGAAAGCTGACAATTTGTCATGAGAATCTGAGTAAGGTACACTTTTGTCATATTTATTTCAGGGTTATGAATGTGTCAAGCAAAATATAAGTATGCCGGTCTTGACCCCAAGGTTGGGTTATTTTGCATGAAAACATGTAAGGAATTCTGCTGGGAGCGCAAAATATTATGAACACACACACACCCACACACACATATATATATAACATGTATAGATCCACAGCGTAGCATATAAGGTTCAAGTGCATGCAGTCACTGAATTCAACAGAATTATGGAACGAGTCTAAATGACATCACAGGTACATTCATGTCGTGCAAGAGTGTGAGAAAATCTGCTTTTTTTGTGTATTCCTTACATACACATACAATTTAATGATCAGGACTGTATACATTTAAACTCTATTTTGTTTTGACTGTTCAGTGTTTCCCATAAAGACAAACAGGCAGATCTTAAAAATGTCTTAAAAAGAAATAGACTGAGGCATCTTGCACATTGACTCACACCTCATACCATATGCTCAAGTTAGAGAGTCACACAAGTCATTGCTCTCTCAGCTCTTTGTAGCTCTCAAACTATTCATTGTTAAAGTTGTTGTTTTACTTAAATATACTCATCCTAAAAACACAGTTATTCATATCATGAATTTCATTTCTCTCTGCTCACACTTTAATAATTGATATTCCATTGTGTCAGTGATATGCAGATGTGAGGAAGACAGCAGTGTCTTTGGGAAATGTAGAGCTGTTCAGCAGCTGATAAACTATTCCTTCCACCTGCTTCAAACTTTTCTAACGCATGCCAATTACAACAGGTTGCAGAGTTTCTCCTCCTCTCCTGTCTTTGAATATGAAAGGGTGGGCAAGGTGTGTCTCCATGAATAATAAAAGCTGTTTTCTGGCATCATGTGGGGAGCTCTCCCTTGTTTTAAATTCTCATTTTCCTGAGCTGTCAGACCCATGTGGTGATGTGATAGAAGGATTGTTAGTTTGAAAGAGAGAGAGAGAGAGCGAGAGAGAGACAGAGAGAGAGAGAGAGAGAGGGCGGTGGCACAGACAGGTAACTTGCAGTGGTGAAACAACGCTAGAATGTATTGTATTGCCAGGACGAAATTACCATGAATTGTGAAGTATCATAACTATGTGCACACAGGATAATCCACGTGTCTGCTGTCCTTTGGGCAGCAGGGTAGTGTCATCAGAAGGGAGACCTATGTTCATCCCCTGCTGTGTCAGCACTATGTTTCAACTGAAACAAGATAATAGATCAATACAGACCCAAGTGTGCAGCTCTGTATGACCCTGGCCTCTAATCCCTGGAGGAGGGGGGTATATGACAATTCATTTCTATATTGGTATCAGGTATCCAGGCATATCCACTGGTATCCGCCAAAAATAGAAAAGTGATAAGAAGTACTCTTTCTTTTTATGTTTATTAAAAGTTTGCGACATCACATTAACTAATTGCCTGGCCATATTTGAATTAAAAGTAACAGTGCAGCGCCTCTCTGAAAGCTCCGGAAGCTTGAAGGTGGATGTATGAGGTGAAAAATACACAAAAAACAAATGATAAAACAGATTTGAAGTTAAAAGTTTGATATGGTTCTCCCGTTTCTTTCATCATAGTCCATCATTTGTCATTCAAGTTTGCACTGGGTCACCTTCAGTGCTGTCAATGCAAACCTCGAATGGTTTCTTGAAGTAACTATAATTGCATCATTTAAGAACAAACAAATGTATACTTTATTTGTATACTTTAAAATGTATATTTTTATTTTCATTTCTGTGATGCTGTGTGTTCTTCTTACAGTAGCTCAAAACAAAAAACCTAAAAAAGATAATTTTGGAAAAAAATGGCAGCAGCCACAAAAAACGAACAAACAAAATGTTGTGAGTCCCTTATATTGCAACACATGACGTGACTTTCTTTCCCTCTTGCCCTGTCTTGATTTGGTTATGTTTGTGTGTGTGTGTGTGTGTGTGTGTGTGTGTGTGTGTGTGTGTGTGTGTGTGTTTGTGTGCGCGCGTTTATAGCACAGGAGGAGGATTTTCGTCGCTACTGTGCATCATTGTTTGCTGTCCCTGTCAGCAGGGGCAGGACTGAGCCTCAGATTACTACACCTGAATCGTGCCTCATCATAGAAGTCCTGGATGAGGTAAGAGTAACTGAAGCATTTTATTTTAACGTTTAAAAAGTTTTGAAAGTCCACCTGCACACAAGGCTTCACATACACCAGCATATTCCTTCTTTCCATTTCTCGCTCTCTGTGTCATTCACATGTGACAACGCTATTCTTTTTTGTTTTCTACAGAGAGACAGAGACAGAAATGGAGTTTCTGTTGCTGAACAAAGGACAGACACCAACAGAAAGTGAGCCTCAAATAAGTATCTACTGTGACCTCACAGGTGTCTACCACATTCCCACTTGGTTGTATGAAAACATGCTATATCTGTCTAATACGTAGACTGTAAGAGAAAACAGGGTGGACATTTTCTCCACTTATTATGGACAAAATCCTGTTCAACAATTTTTCAACATGTAGTCAAGAGTACACAGTAACAATCTATGCTTCTGAGAAATTGGTGTGAGTTCAAAGCCTTCTTATCCCATACCAAAATAATATCAAGATCAATTTAGGAGGCTCTTTAATGCATTGCTCACCTAGTACATGCAACACAATTAAATGTCAATGTTACACAATATGTATTGGTGTTACATAAAAAAACAAACTTTGTTAATTGATACTTTCTAATGGGAGGGAATTTCCAATGATGAGCCATGAGATCAAACACACTGATTTTACAGTAGATGTCTTTTGGGAGGGAATTTTGTAGCTGAAATAAGAGCCTGTGTAGAGTTTAGTAGATGAAACACATGAAGTGACTAAAATTTGCTAGTGTTGTGGTAGACGAGTAATTTATGAACACTTCCAAGCAGCTGGTAAACAATCAGGTGAACAGCGGGTGTCCACTTGATTGAATTCGCTTTTTGTTCCTTTTGAGACGAAGGAAAATAAGATCCAGTCACCTCATATTGTATGACACATCTTGGCTTGATCATCTAGACACAATAGAAAGAGCAGTGTTGTGGAGGTTGGTGTTAATGGTAAAAATCACAACAATGCAGTATAACAATGTAAAGTGCAAGGAATGTTACACGTGGCCACAAACAAGTGGACATGGACTCTCTCACAAAGTCTTCTATTCCCCACACAGGGTTCCCTCTGTTCAGCAGATCCTCAGTAAGAGAAGAACACTGGTGCCCCAAACAGCGTTAACCAGTGGTGGGTCCTCAAGGGTCAGCCCCACTTCTCCCAGTCCAACACAACCATCCAGGCAGTATAATGCACCAGCACCACCCAAAGCAGCTCAGAAGCTCCATCTGTCTGCGCCTCAGACTTCACAAGCAGAACACTCAATGAAATGTAAGCTGTGTGTTTAAGTAAAAGGGAAATGCTTTCTCTGCAGTTTTCTCTATAGAAAGCAGATGTAATGTCAGCTTGGCGCACTTTTAAGGAATACCCCAAACAGTGTAAAGGTGCATTGTTTAAACACAAAGCTGATTTGTTACATGCAAAAATGCAAACATATTCTGAAATTAACCTATTTATATTAACTATTCTTGCACAAATACACACGTGTGAGGCTTACTTGGTTAACTAACTAGTGATGGATTACCAGTGTAGAGAAATTTTATTGTTATAGTTACATTGTTGGCTTTTATTCATGCAGGTCGGATGTGAAAAGTGATTTGAGCACGTGTATTGAATATTGGCAAGACTGAAAAATACAACGAAAAAAACTGGAGTTAGTGGTAAATCAGTATTGAGCACTTCAGGCTTTCAGCGTAGCCTTCGTCAAGGACAGACCTAATAATTCCTATACTGGTGAAAAACTCCCTTGTGAAAAATGAAAAAAAAGAAAAAGAAAAAATGATATGACCACATACCTGCCAAAGCATCTAATATCCTTATTGTTATTTGTGTTATCTTTTGCACAGCATTGTCCTCAAATATTAAGCCATCAGCATGCCCCACTGCTGAGACTTCAAGGACTTCAAAGACATCAATCAAGACACCAATCGCAACGTCACATAGGCCTGATTGTCCCCCAACTGTCCATAAATCAAAACCTGACCGTGGATCACCACAGCCTTTGTCCTCTCCCTCATTACCAGATTTCAAAACTGAAATCTCTAAATCCTCACACTTCCCTTTCGCATTTCTGCCTGATGTTTCTCCTTTGGCTAACACCAGACTGGAAATCCCAGAAGAGCATTTCTCCCCTTCTGCATCCATATCCTTCCCTCTTAGGTCCACGTTCACAGTCTCACCATCAAGCTCCACTGAGTCAACCTTATTGCCCAAAGTTTACCAATCAACCCCATTACAAAAAGGCTCAACTTCATCTCTGTTCCCAGAACAACCCCAATCTTCCCAGTTATTCCCTGAACCAATCTCATCCCTGAAGCTTTCCCAGTCACCCCCAAGCAATCTGGAGTCCCCAAGGCAATCCCAACGTTCCCTCTGTGACCCAGAGTCTCTCCTATCAGATAATGAACAGCTGCTTCTGTCACCTGTGTCCTCCAGTCCAAACCCACCACCAAAATCTCTGGAGCCAAGTCCACCTGTAAAAACCCTATCCAGTTTGTTTCTATTTAACGAGTACCCTTCAGATCCATACTCAAGACGTAGCTCAAATAAGGATGCTCCAGTTTTTATGTCCTCTACCCCCATCTCTGGTGACCATGAATCAACTCTGTTACATCAGGATATGCAATGTATCCCATCACATATCTTAAATGTCCTCCAGAATCCTCCTTTAGCTGTGAAAATGGAGGAGGAGGAGGAGCTATCAATAGGTAAGTGAATTGTAATAATGACCTTTTTGTGTGTATGTGTGTGTGTGTGTGCATGTTGAGTTGGTGACAAGAGCACCGATTAGACACTCAAAGTTTACTTTGGTTGTTAATGGTTACTATGTTTACTATTTATAGGAGATGGACTGGATTTAAACTATTTCCATATGTATCAAAATTTCTTAGGCAGGACATACATTATGACACATCTATGAATAATTGAGGGACTAAATACAACCCCTTTGCCCTTGCGCCTTACATTGCACCCAGATTATGCACCATTTAACTAGCAATAGGGGAGTAGGACATGCCCTAAATGCACTTGCACCATACACTTTAGACCATGCGCTATATATCGTTTAAATAGGGCCCTTAAGCTTCTAAACTGTATGATGCACCACTACTCTGATGGTGGTGTGGTTAGGATGTCGAAGAGTGGAGGCAGTAACTACAACTGGAACATCAGGTGCCACACCTACTCCCTGTCACCAAGAGTAGAGACAAAGCTCCTCAGTGTTTACATAAATAACAACACGTGCAATCAGAAATCAGACCTCCTACATTCATATGTATGCCAATGATACAGTTCTTTGCTCAGTTGGTCCGTCTTGAGATTCAGTTCTCCATGAAAGATTCCTCATTATTCAAAAAGCATTTGCCAATTTACACCTCAATAATTCTAACTAAGATTATGTTATTTGGAAATATTTTTTTCACCTCCACTCAGCATTTGCTAAATATTTCTCATGGCATGGATCTTGAAACTGAAAAAAGTGGGGTTTTGGTTTAATTTCAATGTGTGGAATGTGAAAACTTAAGCAACCTCGAGAACAACTTTATTACAGAGGCCTCCTGTTTGGCTGGGCTTCATCGCTTAAATTCTTCTATTAAACAAAAAACAGAAGAAATAGACTGACGTGTTGGATTTCACAATTAAGTTGTTCTCTATAGTGTTACAGGTGCTGCTAGAATTTTGACCTTCATCGCTCTTGTTGTCACATCTTACAAACATCTAATCAAATTAAATTTGTCTCTCTATGGTTAGAGGTAGATGTAGCAAAATCTTGCAGCTAAATCTTTAAGAAAAATATACTGTATGTATTGTGTCTGCCCATCCACCTAAACATCCTTACTTTCCTCTGCACTACTGCTGTTTTTACATACAGTATGCCTCCATCATCCAGTCTATTTGTGGTAGTGTCTCATACATTGATTGACATTTTGCATTTCAACACAGTATTATTTGGTGAGATTTCCAGAGACCAAACAATCATTTCTGGGGACCAAGATTTGGGTTAGAAAAAAAAAGAAAGAAAGAAACATATTCATATTTATGGATGGGGAAGCACAGGTCTTTGCAGTAAAGTGATTCCTGATAGGAAACACTTTGTCATGCTACATTTTGCCTGAACACAATTCTCAATGGCCAGGCAGTTTATATGAATAAAAAGCTTGTGGATCTCAGCGGTAATGGCTTCCTTCTATTCCACTGGGCTGTCAAAGCCAATTTAGATCCAACCATAAAAAGTGTTCTTTATTTTTTTTTTTATATCGATTAGGGTTTTAAGTAAATACCTGACATAATGCTACAACAGACAGGAAGGTAATTACACTATAAAGGATGGCCCTGAATTCCCTTAGTATATAATGCACACACACACACACACACACACACACACACACACACACACACACACACACAAACATTAGGATTCACTGATGCAGACACACACTTCTTTCTCATACATACAGGTGTACACATACACACACTCACACATGTATTCACACAATAGTACTTTGGATACACACGTTAGATCAACTTGTTTTGAGTGTTTTTTGCTGACGTGCAGAAGTGCACTGTACATTGGTGTGTGTGTTTGTGCACATTCGGAAGTTGTGAATTCAAAATGGCCGACTCCTTCCCAACTTTTCCTCCTCTTGCTTTTACTTCTCTCAGTCCCACTTCCTGACTTCACACTTCTTCCTCTCTTCCTCTATTCATCCATCATCTCTGTGTTTTGCTTCATCCTTTGCATCCTTCTCACCCTTCACTTCCAACAGCTCTTTGACCAGTCTCACACTGAATGCCTGCTTTATCAGCTTATTAGAGCTTGATGCGTGTGTGGCAATGTCAAGGACACTTAGATCACGTTTTGAATTTTTCCTTGGATGTTAGAGATGAAACTGTTGCTTCAGTGATTCAAAGCACGATAAATCAAAGACAGTCAACGGCTTCTTACTATTCACCTTGAAAGTCACATCCATATAGACATAATGCACAATATGTTGAAAGAAATCTTATAGACTTTGAATCATAATTCAAAGTAAAACTTTACCCTCTAAAAATATTTTCTTTTCTATTTCTTTATTTTTCAAGACAGTGGAGATGAAATGTCCAGTGATAGCCTCGGTCTGGTTCCACATGAGGAAGACTCTTCAGACGAAGAAGCACAGGTGCACGGACGTTTAACGAGAGGGAGCTCCAGAGAAGAACAGCAAGGGAATTCTGCCATATCTCATCGAGAAGATTCCTTTGTTCCTGCAGATGCAGACAGAGAAAAGGATTTGCAGACTGATGAGCAAGAACAGCTGTCAGAACCGACCATGGTAACATGTTTCCGTATTCCCACATGTCCCTTTTTGCTTCTTGGAGGAAGAAGCTTGGGCTAGAGAGCAGTAATAGCACTATTTTCTAGGGAGCAAAATGAATATTATGCATTCACACATGCATTCATGTTTTATAAGAGGTTGCCAAGCTGACGAGCTGGCATAAATACAATAGAGATTTTACTTTAAACCGGTGTAACTAACTAAACTAAGCCCATTAAATTGAATCCATAGTTGAGTTCATTTGCATCCATTGGTAATCACTTTCAAAAGAAAATAGCACTAGAAAGCATGAAATCATTGTTCCTGTGTGACTTGTTCAAAGTGTCCAGTAATACGACACCAACTCATTACGTTTGATAAAACATTTCTTACTCAGCCACCCTATTGAAGCCAGCATAGCAGCTTGTTTTTAATGCAGAGGTGCATTAACTATCACTAACACTACAAAATGTATAGACGCACAAGATTTGATTGCATAAAAGTTATTTGTGATTTATTATAATAATAATAAAGACAGCTGCAGCAAGCTCCTTATTTGATTGCTAATAAATAAGAATTACCAAATAGGCTCTAATAGTTACAAATACATTACATTTATTTAGCTGATGTTTTTATCCAAAGTGACTTACAATAAGTGCATTCAACCAAGTTATACACCAATATGCTAAAGTTTGTCTTTGAAATGTCTCAAACGGGGTAATAAAAAGAATAAATGGGCAAGTTTTAGAAGTTTCAGAGAACCACATCATTACACTGGACATATTCAAGCCACAGAATAGGAGGGACTTCAGCGACATACTGTTAGAGTTTCTTATTGTAGCGGACCTGATCTATTAGATAACATTTGTGTCACACTAATTACTTTACATTATTCATCTATAGCTCAGAGACACCTAAGGCAGTGGTGTTAAAGGTGCACACCATTGAGGGAAGAAAAGAAAAACAGAGTGGATTAAAAAGACACCGCCTGAATGGTCCCAAATGACCTATCAGCCATTTAATGGTATGAATCCTTTATACTGTGACAGAGGAATAAAAAAAAATAAGGGGGGGTAGTGCTTTATTAAAAAGCTGGAGCAAAATGAGGTTCATGATTGTGAAGATGGTGGTTATCTGTGGCCTCTGGACCTGAATCAAACTGCTCCTAAAATGATTAGATAGTAATTTCTTCCAGCTCTCTCTCTCTGTTTGGACCTGATCTCTTCTCCTCTCTTGTCCTCCATGTATTTCTTTTATTTTGTCTCCCTCTCTTTCCTTTGGTATATCTTTTCTAATTCTATTCTTTGTCCCCTTTTCTTCCGCCCTTTCTCCTTTTTGTTTTACCTTTACCCTATAGTTCAGGCAACTGCTGCACCCTTTTTGATATGAGGAGACATTGGTGTGCACAAAGACAACTCCAATTTTTCCTTCTACACAGTATCATTGTGTTTGGTCTCTTGCCATTACATTGTTATGCCTCTCTTCTTTCTTTTGCCCTGTCTTCCTCTTGTCATTCTCCATCCTTGCTCCTTCCTCGCTCTTAGCAGCACATTCCCACATGCCTTCCTTCCTTATTTTCTCCCTGGCCCATCTGCAGTGTCTTGCAATGCTATGGCTAGCATGCTAATGCAGCAGATCTAATCTTAACTAAACAGAGCTTCCTCATTTTACTCCGGTCTCACAGGAGGACACTTGTGCGGGGAAGAACAGCTAACCCACCACACCATTGTGAGATGCTCTCACCAGCTCCAGGGGTTAATTAAAAATCAATTCATCAAGTGGAAACAAAGGAAACGGGGAGAGAGGGGAATAATCTTCAGTGAAAGACACTGGCTTATTAATATGCATTTGCACGGTAGAAAATGGAAAAATACAAATTTTAACACACTTACCTATCTTAATAAAAGTTAAATTGATATTGAATTTCAGTTTGTCCTTTGAACTGATTTTGTTTGGATAAAATTGAAACTCAAGCCGTGAGACCAAACTATTAATTCCTTATTCCACTCCTTCCTTCCTTTCCCCTCCTCAACTCCCAATGTAATCTATTTCTTCTTTCTATTTCTCCCTTCCTCCCTATCTCCCTTTGTGTATGATATCTCCATCTCTTCCTCACGTGATCCCGTGTTTTTCTGCCTTGCTCCTTCCCTTTCATACCACTTACCCCCTTCTTCCTTCCATCCCTCCTTCTCCTGTGTCCCTCCGTCTGTTTCCATATGCCCTTAGGTGATGCACAAGCAGAGTGCTGGGTCCGGATCAGAGCAGTTCTGTGATCTAGATGGGTTTCCCCCTCTGGGTTTGGACATGAATTCTGGTCTTTCTGACACACTAGAACACACACAGTGTGACTCACTGCACACAAGGCAAACTTCACCGTATGCTTCAGACCCAACAGGTAGGTTAAAGGAGGGAGGTCTTTTCAGGTCTATGTGTGTGTGTGTGTGTGTGTGCCTGAATTTTTACGCTCCTATTTTAGTGAGACTTTTTTTCTTTAAACTGGCTCATGTTTTTCCTATACACTACATCAGAAAGTGCCGTTGATGTTTTTGTGCTTCAAGAGATTAGATTGTGAAGATTACCTCTGTGTCCAACTTTTGCCTGGAGATACTTTCCAATTTGCAAGCGTTATTCATATCACAAAGGCCTCATAATAGGATTTAGAACAAATATGTAAAAATGTAGAGCTTACAAGAGAGATGAAAATGAGTTTTAAACCCAGAGGAGCGCTGGCTGCTTGGTGGAAAACGAGAGATGGGGGACAACACCGATAATTTACTACTGGTGGGTCCAAGGGGAGCTTTCCTGAGATGCGTTTTTATTTTGTGTGTGTATGTGTGTATGTCTTTGCCTGCACATGTGTCTAAGCCTGTGTTCTCCTTTTTTACTTATATTTAGTGCCTCAATTTTCTTAAACTGTCGGAACTGAACACAGACACCAACACAGCCTTTTCTTCTTGGTTCTTCCCCTGCTGAAAAGTGTAGATAATAATGCTTGTGTCCTTCACATGGCACACAAAGTTTACTTTGACTACTTTGAGAGGAATGTTGAAAGGCATATGTTGTCAGTGCAATGTCATCTGTCTTATACAAGCATTGCAGTTATTGCTGTTTGTTATACTTACCCTTTACCAGCGAGAGAATGCATAGACATTTAATTCCATGGTTTTGGATTTGTTCTCTTCCTCCTATTTTTGCAGTAATTTATCGTGGCGCTCATTACACCTTGTTGAACTACATGCATTTCAAAGAGCGGTCACTCTTTATATTCAGCAAGGCTTTCTAATTCACACTTAATTTGCTTAAGTAAACTGCTACCATCAACCTTTTCCTTCATCCAGTCTTAAAGCCCATCTTTTCACTGTTTCATTGTCAAGCCAGCGTTAAATGAATGAGGTTGACAGTGAGAGACACCCACAAGGGCACCACTACCCCTCCTCGCACCATGCAGCCAGCCGCTCGTCAAACCCCGCACTGTCTCTGCCACCATCGTTAAAGCTCCAAAGTTAATGAGAGAGAAAGGTTAGAGAGGAGGAATATCACCTTGACAACACTCCGCACTCATTTATGTCCCTCCATCCCTCCATCTGTCTCCTCTCTTTTTTTTCCCAGGCAGGGCTGAGATCCAACAGGTTTTATATGTCTCCTGCTCTACCTTTCCACCTCTCTCTCCTCTCTGCTCTTACACCCTGTCACCCGGTCAGTCAGAAAATGAGGTTGTTAGTGTGCAGTTTCTGTCTCATGTGCATCCAGTCAAACAGACAGATAGACAGACATACTGGACGATGGCCAAACCTCCATAGAGAGACAGAGAGAGAGAGAGAGAGAGAGAGAGATACAGGCAGCTGTATGGAGACTTGAGCATAAGGTGAGCTGAACAGCAGACAAACAGGTAGACAGACAGAAATCAGCAGCAGCGAAATTGATGAAGAAACATGCAGAAAGACAGACAGACAGAATTCCAGCGGTATCTTTTTTTTTTCTTCAAAAGACCCTCCATTTTCTTTTTGTGTGAGTTTAGAAGCTGGCTGTCTCACTCCTCTCCTTCTTTCCTCTTTTCATTTGCAGCAGATTTAGACTAGTAGATTCTCCATCCAGTCGATAGAATTAATTGATTGGCCAACCACTGGAGAGAAAGAAGAAAACAGCAGTAATTGCATTGCAACTGTCAGGATTGGCTGAACAGGCTTGTTAAGCAATATTGGTTTGGTACAGATGCTGCTGCTGAGTGGACAAATGGATTATTGTATCAAATGCAATTTACTAAATTCACTTGAATTCATTCATAAATGTATTATTATTAATCGGCTAATAGATCCTATATAAACTGGGAAACTCTTCACAAACATGGTTTCTTTTTTCATTGCTCCTGTATTGAATGTATGTGTTTTTTTAAAAGCCTCTGGGTGTAGTCTGTGTGTACCACCACACAGATACACAATGCACACTTTAAGGGTGAAATCACTAAATGATTTCAACTATTTGTAACCATGACCTAGTTTTACTTTTTAAATTGATAAACAACCATGAAACTGCAGTCTGTAATTCAAACAGCAACGTTGTATTCTGTGTAGTGTTGATGCACTGACATAGCCAAAAAGTTAGGCCAAGCAATCTATACGAAATCACATACTATTGGAGTTAGATAGCAAAGTAAATTCATTGCTATTTCCATTTGCTAGCCATACGTCCAACTGATAGCAGCGTGACATTGCATGATCTGTGTGTTTGGATTTCATCTATCTTGTATCCAGATATTCCAAATGTTTTTTAGAGCATGTAAAGGGCAATAAAAGCATGTGAAAGTGGATAGAGCAATGGGATGTTTTTTAACACGGTCAACAGAGACGTTTCTGGGATATAAAACAGTACTCTGCAGATATTGACATTCTACAACGTACAATATTTATTTAATACATTTTATGTCTCTAGGTGTTTATGTAGGACTTTTTTGAGTTTGTTTTTTTGGTGTGCTTCCTCTCTTACTTTTTCTCTCACTCTTTTAGGGTCAGAGGGTTATTGGCCAAGCAGCAGCCTCAGTACCTACACTGAGCAACACCTGGCTCTCAGAATGATGAAGGACAACCACACGCAGCCAACTGGAATTCAAATTTACTCAACCACACCCACCAGGAGAGGAGAAATATCAGCAAATGAACGAGGAACATCTGGTAAGTGTACGCGTATGTGTGTGTGAGTGCGTGTGTGCGCTCGCACGCACGCTTGTGTGTATTTTGTCTGTATGAACACTATCAAGCTCTCTGAGCTCCATCTCGTACTTTTTTACTATCATAACCACAGAACTCCATTTCATACACAATTAAAACACCTCATTTCTGCATATAGCCACACTCTCTTGGCACTGAGGACGCAGGTTTCTTGAAGAGATTACACTGTATCACTCTCAAACACACACACATACTGTACACATACACATGCAGGATTGGGAGTCGGTCCAGGAATATGTCCTGTCATCACACCCCTCGCTCGGATCCCAGAAACACTGCAGTAATCTGTTTATGCTGATACACACAAACACACACACAAACATAGACACCTGAAAGACAAGACGATAATCTGTTTCTCAGCGATATATCTTATACCCCCCACTGCTAATCAATTCACATGATTCCCTTCCTCTTTCCCTCCTCACTCATTTTACCTTAAACTCCTGTGTTTATGTACGATCATTTCATTCCTTCACTCTACACTGTGAAGCCGTTTAGCCCTGCTGTCTTTAGTTTTCTTCATGAATCTTGCCCTTTCTTTTCTGCCGTGCCCTCAAACCTTTATACGGATTCATGGAATTCTTTATCATTTTTATGTTTTATTCCTCTTCTTCCTATATTCATTCGTAATTTTACCTCCAAAGCAAATAGTTGAGGCGCTGAGGCCCGCGTTGTGCTCACTTGACTTAAGGTTAGACTTAAGTTGAATACTTTGAAAGAAGGTCCGCACTTGCAAGACTGCTCATGAGCTCAAAACCTTTTCAACATATTTAATTATAGCATCAGAAGGGATCTTGAGTGTTCAACATGTTTTCAATATTTTTAACTCCACAAGGGAACATAAGCACAGACGTTTCGGCAAGTTGCCTCACTCAGTGTGCCTCATTGTGCCGTCTTGTCACTGTGCGCTCCAGTATGCTGTCTGACAGCACTCTGAGGAGGGCTTCTCGCCGAAACATCTGTGTTTTGGCTCCCTTGTGCCATTAATGAATGTATTAAAAATAGCTTTGTGCTCTTGAGCTTCTTTGTGAGTGGGGAACTCCTTTTCACATTCACAGCATTTGGTTTAGCATCTTGTTTTTTTTTAGGCGTCATATGTATGTTGCGTAGACCCCAGGTATACCTGACATAATATTTTGTCATGTGAAAAAGACATGTGTTACTGAATACATCTTAATATAACTTACAGTAAAGCTCTCTATCTATATCTACTGTATAGTACATACAGTGCATGCACATCAAGAAAGATTGAAATCTGAACTTCCTAAGGAACTCTTGAAGGAAGTCATTTATAGATCAGATTTTAATCTCACTCTCATTTTACACCAAATACATAAAATAAATATGGCACAGAGCTTTATCAGTAAACAAAATGTAGATATATATCCTATCTTCCTATCTGGTTTGAAAGTGAAGTCAATTGAGTTTACGGGTATGTGTATGTGTGACTGCACGTGTGTGCACTGTACTGCATGCATCATTCCTCCCATGCTGCTTAGTGTGACAGTGCAGGTGGCTGTGAAGCACTAAGTGGAGGTTCTGTGCCAGTTGAAAGACACAGCCAGGCACCGAGAGAGGGAGGAGGGAGGGAGAGGCAAGGAGACAATGGAAGATTGAAAGAATGAAAGACTTAACACTGGAGCTGGTTAGACAAGACGCAGCATGAGGAATCAGTGTGCCGCACACGCACACACACACACAGCATCATAGCTTCTCAATGGGGGCCTCAATGTAATTTACAGTGAGCAGGTGGGGATGGATGTTCAATCTGATTCAATTTGATGTGGCTCGCAGTGGAGTGGGATGAGACACCACTCATTCCGCTGACTGTGGTGATCGTTTCTCTGTCTCTCACCCTCTGTCCCTGAATCCCGAGCCGCATACCCCTCCTGTTCTTCCTGTTTTTGTATGATACCCTTACCATATATGCTCATATCCATTGTTACATGTATCCTTCTGTGCAGTGATACATAAATCCTACCATCGCTAAACATATTCAGGGTCACGGTCTAACCTTCCTGGCAAATCCACACCAATTCCGTCTCACCCTCCAAGGACAAACCTAAGTCCTCTCTCTGCACCCGTCTCTCCCTTTCTCTCTCATTCCCCCTCTCCTCCACTCTCTGCCTGCCTGTCCCGTCCCACGCTGGCCTCAGAATTGGGTCCAGTGTGTCGTCCGTTGTCCCGGGCAGCCCAGGAGATCATGGAGATATGTAGTGTGGACCAGACGGGCTGTGAGGACCCTGACCTGGACACTGACACAACTGCACACACACTCCATGGTTTGGAGCAGGAACTCAGACTCATGGCCAATGGTACAGACACACATACATTCACAAGTCATCTATGCACACACGCCATCATGGTATGTCCGCCTATGATTAACATATTACTTTTTGTATTTGATGTTGTATGATAATGACAATAATAACCAAACAAGGGTGTATTGATGTTAATCATAATAATGTTGAGTTACAGTGGTGATGAGTATTTTAAAACAAGGCCATAAGAATTAACCTCCCTTAATATCTACCTCAGAAACAGGGAAGCAGGCTTCAGTGTTTGGTACCGGAAACAGTGGAATTCAAGAACAGAGTGGAAATCTTTGTTTCACACGGTGGGTAACACACACAAACTAAACCCACTCCCACATGATAACTGTGGTTACTCAAGGCACACACAATGTACATAACCTCATCCTGAAGGGTTAACTGAAGCCCTATTTTTCTGTAGGATGCAGAGTCGCATCGGCTAATTGGTAGAGGTGAGGTAGAGGGTGTGGCGATGCCCGATCCAGCAGTGAACTGCAAAGAATGAGTGTTTCTCGCATGGTCTGCCACCCGCCTACTAAGAGCAGGTTGACAGCTCAATGCACTTTTGCTCTATAATATTTTGGTCACTTTATTTGGTGAAGGCCTTTCCTGTGACACTGTGTCTTTGTTTAGAGCCATGTGAAGGCAGCAGGTATCTGTTTCATCTGCAGTCTCTGAATGGAGTGATGTTGGGCACTGTCAAGTCACAATTACACATGACTGATCCGCCGGTTAAATCTTTTGCAACAACTGTTTCAAAAGAACCACAGAAATCTCCATGCTTATGTACACGTCACACTTGTCGTTATAATTAAACCACAGTTTCCGCTGCAGTCTAAATCAACAGGCGTGTTGGAGACAGACGCATTGAAAACACAACACAATCGTAGATCAAATAAAACTCCTCTCTCCACTAATAACTCCCTCAGGACCGTCCAATCCTGCCAATCCTCCACTGGCGTCTCTATCTAAAACTACTGCGCCCAGAAAACATGATGACAATCGGATCTTCAACATGTCCAACAACATTAAGTTTCCTTTGAGGAAAAGTCTCCACAGGATTCTCATAGTGTCATGACAGGGAGCTCTGTGTTCAAAGAGGATGAAAGTAGTGAACATGATTGTCACAACCTCCAGCACAGCCACCTATAATGTATGATAATGTTTTCTTTCTGATCCCACCCCGTATCCAAGCACCCCAGGTGTGCCAGGCGAGCCTGCCCAGGAAATGACCAAAAGTGCGTTTTGCATGCCCCATATGTTATTGTTACCATACCTGAAAAAGTTCATGTATCACGTTTCGCTCATTTAGGACATTTGCATGCCCTCTTGAAAAATCTGTTAAAATTTCCATTCCAATTTATATCCCGAAAGGCAAATGCGCTTTTTTCCCCCTGTGAGAATCTGAGTGTGGCCTTGTAACTTCCTGTTTTCATACTCTTGTCTGTGTCTTTTCACCATGATCGGCATGTAATCCATTGCTTTCTCGCCCCCTACACTTCCCTACACTCCTCCACCATTCCAGTGGTCACGATGGGGGGTAATCCCTCTCTTTTTGTGCTCCGTCAATCCCTCTCTCTGTCGGATATGTGGAGTGTGTAATGGATCGTTAGCCAGCAGAACGACTTTAGCTTTGACAGCATGTTGGGTATCAGACCTTAATGTGCTGCTTAATGTGTGCATGTGTGTGAGACAGAGAGAGAGGGTGTCAATAATCTTTTCTTGTATTTCAGAAACTGAGTGTGTGTGTGTGTGTGTGTGTGTGTGTGTGTGTGTATATGTGTGTAGTGGGCATAATCTGCGCTAGAGGCCTTGTGCTGAGCAGAGCACAGTGAATATCACATTGAGACGTGTAATAACCGGATTAACACATACTACACAGAGGGCTCCCAAAACAGCTCCTTACATCCTTCAAACATGCACACACACACACACACACACACACACACACACACACACACACACACACAGACATGCACACATGTATACACAGATGTACTGACTAGTTCGGCATAGCTGTACAGGTACAATCATTTGTTACGCTTGTCACTACTGTGACATTTCCTCCAATCATGCAGTTTTTGGTCAATTTGACAATATTCAGTTTATAGAATATTCAAAACAGGGTTCTTGAGATAAGACTTACAATGCATTAAGTTGTATCACAGTTGAACATTATTTACAATACTCCTTGAAATAGAGAAATACAAATTTATTTTTGAAATGTGTCCACTATTCTATAAATGTTTTGTTATCACTGGTGAAACCAAAAACAAAAGTCCAACTGTACACTTAATTCTTTTCTCCTTTCCTTTCTAAAAGCAGTTTGTACAGTAAGATGGCACACGTTTAACTCAAAAACTGCTCATTTTAATATAGGTTTACTGTACCACACCCACATGACCTTTCAGCTGAATCCTTCTCTGAGCCACCAGGTACTCACAGATTACACACAATTGTGATTTTAGCTGTTCTTTTAGACTTTGTTCAGTGGTGGCTGCAGTTGCAGATGCATGATAATGGAGTTCTACTGATGTGGATGCTGCCCTCCATCATATAGAATGACAATCAGGAATACTTGAGTGGGTTTATAATAAGTATTCTATAAAACCTATAAAACATACATTAATTTTAGTGACTATTCCAGCAATAGGACCTGTACACTCTAAAGTACACCCACACTACACACAGGTGAATGCTGGCACAGTATATTCATACAGTATGTGTGCATCCATGTGTGTCTACTATGACCCAGCCTATATTTACCTCATATCCAGACAACTCTTCATCATCTACCTTTGCTCTGACTCAACAGCTTCCAGCTCCCTGGCTGTGCTTTAGTGTTGCCTCAGTCTATTGGCAGTCTTTGATCTAACCTTCATCAGTGTGTACTTGCACAGCAGTGTCACATTGATATTTGGAAAGTGGACGTATTCTGAATTTTCTGATGTACCGTTTATACTTTACAGGATTTTCATTTTAAAGCATTTTAAGCTTAAGTTAGACATCTGAGAATCACCATTATTAGCTGAGAGACTGGGGTATATTTACACCTTAGTCTAGATAGTGTAATATTCTGAATGTAATTTAAATGCACGTACTGTATATACTGACATTTAGCATTGGACTCAGACCTCAACTGAACTGTGCTTTTATTTTAAATACATTCTAAAATATGAAAAATATGCCCCATAATTGGTTCCTTCATGACTATTTTGACTGACTTCCTGTAAAATCTGAATATCTTGTTAGTGGTTACACTCAAGGCTAGAAGCCCGTCCATAGAGGGTGTGTTGGCTGGTACAATATTGGCATGAATTTGGTTATTTACAATAGCTGTATTTTATAATACAAACAGTGAATGGGGATGCTTATTTATGGAATTTTGTAAAGTAGACCTTAACATGTGGTAGACTTTATCGAGATGCTGTCAACACACTCAGAAAAGAAAGGCAAAGGAAAATGTAGTGATGCTTCAAAAGAGACACTGGTTATTGAAGTAATGAGTTGCCAAGACTACCAAACCTGTTAGGACATCTAACTCTATTATGAATTCATCAAATACCTGTTGAAAATAAGTGGATGCATAATGACATAAAAAGATATACAAAAGGTTATATAATAAACCCCACTGCATCTGTTGGAGGATCACTGCAGGCTGACACTGATCTGACACCAGTGTTGTTGGTGTCAACAGGTGGGCGGTGTGGATGGCATTGATATGCCTGCTGTCTTTATAGAATCCAAAGTTAATTTGGCCTTGTCGTAGTCAAATGCAAACTGGGAGAGGCTCTCCTGAACGTCTCAATAAAAACGTATGCAGACCCCATTGGTGCAGTTAATTGCACCTCCTTTATGCGAGTGTTTTAAAATGGTCAGAGCCTTCTTATTTTCATTTCTACTTTCTTCTTCTGGTTCTTTAGAGGCACAAAAATCTAACTGCACTTTCAGCTGGTGTGTCACAAATGTTTCTGGAGCAAAATCCATGATGTCTGCATCTGAAACTAGTTAGAAAAGGCTCAGCACATCTGTCCTTTAATCATAGGGTTTTTAAGTGCTGTGTATGTTAGATGTTCTGCCTTTGATTGGTGGATTTGGTCTTGCAGGGGCAGCGTCAGCGAGGAACAAAAGGATGAAGAAGCGGCTGCACAGAGAGACCAGCAGAGTGTCTCCTTACTACCCTGATATATTCACACACACACACACACACACACACACACACACACACCTGCTTGTTAAGTAAGGCTAAATCAGAAGACAAACACACATACATGTTTATTACAGCATATAGCAATCAAAACACAATATATGTAATTTAAATTGTGTTCATGTGATGCAGATGACTAAATCTGAAAATAAAAATGTAATGCTTGGAAAAACAATGCTCAATGTTGATTAAATGCTGTTTTTTGTATGTGTCCATGTTTTCTGTGAGCAGTGTTCATGTTGTTGTATATGCTGTAAGATACATGGGTTAGCTGACGGTATAAAACAAACAGTGAGACAGGCAAAGGATGAAGACAGGAGGGGAGGTGACGGGAAGATTGACGGTGACTGAGGTGTAATTCTCAGCAGGAGCCTGCTTGGATCCCTTTGATCATGTGTTTGTGTGTGTTAAGGGACAGTTGGCTGAGGTGCCAGTTTTACCTACAGGGGTTGAATGCACATTTTTTCTCTGTTGTGATCAGCTTGTTTCTTAATAAGGTTAGGGTGGCACTGGATCAGGTCAGACTGTCCACACACACACACACATTCACACACAGGGAAGAAGCTGCTGCAGGTGATAAATTATGTTTGTAAGGGAGTGAATAAGGAACTGTGCCAATGGCCGCTGCTGCCATCTGTGTGTGTGTGTGTGTGTGTGTATGTGTGTGCAGGAGTGGGGGAAGATAAACACCAGGCACTGGAACCGGTTTGTCGTCTCTGTGGCGACTGTGTACACGTACTGTTGGTGTGTGAGTGTTTTTTTTCCCCTCAGTTCTGCTGTTTTGCATTACTCCCCACAGCCTGTCCTAATCTATCACGGCTGCCACTGTCTTCAGCTGAGTTCACAACCCCCCATCCACTTCTTTTAATGTCTAGCCGTGCATGTGAGGATCAAACAAGGACAAACAGGAGAAAATCACACCTGCATTACACAACCAAACACACACGGAGGTACCCAGAGGTAGAATGGATGTCAAAAACGCCAACTTTGTGATTGAATTTAAGATTAAGGTTAATTTGTGCACTGCTTGCGGTTATGTGTGTGAATATGAGCGCAAGTGCATGTGGTCCTGCTCTTTACTTAAGTTGCTGCGGAGGGATATAAGGGTATTTTATTTGTCCTGACGTTAATCGCTAGAAGCGGACAGCAAAAGCTCTGTAATCCAACAGCAATCACCACAAGACTGATTGATAGCGCAGGGACGGAGAGAGAAAGGCAGAGAGACCAAGTGATAGGCAACGGGAGAGAGAGGTGAAAAGGTAGATCTTTGTTATTGTGTCCTTCACTGAGTTTATCACTTACTGTTTAGGAGAGGAAAATAACAGAGACATAAATCTGATGGATATCGAACCGCTAGGCTGGGTTTAAACAACTCTGAGATCTGCTGCTCGCTCTCTCGCTCTCTCTCTCTCTCTCTCTCTCTCTCTCTCACACACACACACACACACATACACACTCATGCATACAAACAGGGAAAGAGAGAGTTGACCTTTGTTAGATTTGGAGTCGTCTGTGATGTTGTTGATGCTGTCAGAAAGACAGTGAAACTGGAGGAGTTGACATTTAACTCCACCATATTAACTGACCCTTCTCCGGAACTGGAGTTCACACTGGGCGTGTTGCAAATATGCTGCCTTATGAAACAAACTTTTTTTTGTTGTCACGGTAAAATGTAGTTTTTCTGACAGTGAATTTTGATAGAAACCTTTTTCAGTTTTAAACATAACGCACTGGACAATGGTGGCAAATCTAACAGAAGAACGCAGGTCTTTTTTCCCCTCTCTGTCTCCTCAAGAGTCACTGTGATTTTTTACCATATTAGTTTTTTTGTGTTGTTTTGTTGATGAAAAAAAAACCCTTTCAAATTTACCCAGAATTCCCTGAAAGGATTCCCTTGTTCACAGAGTCTCACAAGTCACCTACAGTTAGCTGCAAAGGATAGCAGCTGCATCCATGTGTGACAATTGAAGTCAAAACAAATGTGAAAGGCCACCCCTAATGTAGAAAGGGGTTGTTTTCTCTACTTGTTCTTCACTTCTTAGCCTTTTTATGAACTCTTAAGGGAATCCCCTGTTAATATTTTACTGCACAAAATAGTAGTCTTCTGTCCTTTATATGTTATGTGTATTCTGTAGAAACCCTGTCACTGGAAGCTTTGTTTATGTACTACTAAATGGCTTTGCCAAATACATTTTAGAAGAAAAGTAATTGCTGCCTGGATTATGCTGACAACATGTTTCCAGTCCTGAAAGTGTTAAGTGGACCTACAAAGTGCAGGTGAGGGGAAGATTGTAGTTTTGATTAAATATTGAAATATTGACTTTCTCGAGCTTCAAGTCTGCAGACTTTTTATTTCACCAAGACCTCTCCTCTCTCCCATAACCTCAACCACGTGCTTTGATTTCCTTATTATGGTGGAAGAAAAACGTATTCTGGGTCATATTAGGCTTTATTTATTTAAAACACATTTGCTGTTGCACATTAATAGTATATCAATGTAATCTTTAGGTGACGGTTATCTGTAGGATTGGTTGATATTGCTAAAATCAAATATTGTGATATTTTTGACCAAATACTTTGACATTGATACATCTTTGCAGTCAAATGTATTGTTAAAGTTTTTTGTTATTATTAAAAAAAAAAGGGGTGTGTGTCGCTGTCTGTGTTTGACTGACAGCAGCTGGCAAGCTGAGCTCCAGAGGTGAAGAACAGAGACAAAGTAAACAAACTGTGCGGACAGCGTGTTGTCAGCAGTGGTCAGGTGGAGTAACGTTAAGGACCACACCAGCATCCAACCGGACTCAAGTCACATTTGCAGGTAGGTTTATTGTTTCACGTGCTGCAGCTAATTAGCTAACTAGCCTGCAGGCTGACGTTAGCAGCGCACGTTTCACCTGCTGAGTGTTTGTCTGGTGGCTCGTTCAACAAGCTAAAAGGTCAGCGCGTTCACGTTTGTTGGTCAGATATGAAGGAGACTTGTTGAGAAGTCTGTGTCTCTTGTGTTGTGTAGCTGCTGTCTCAGTGTGACCCTCTGCTCGGCCTATGACGATGCTGCTTTATGCTAAGGTTTGATTGGCTGTGAGTCCTCCATCTACTGTACATGGACTAAAACGACTCATTCATGCAAAATTAGGGGCTGCCTTCATGAAAAAAAACAAAACATTTACAATAAATAAACAGCAGTTTAATTCAGTTGGACTTTGAAAGAGCAAACCACATTAATGTGGTTGTGAAAGATCTGTATTTGAGCAGTTAAGGTAAGGATCACATGATGTTATGATAACACTGGGGAACAATTTGAAAAAAAAATTCTATTGAGTTAGATTTTTATGCTAATTAAAACTAAAATTGGCATGCTGATTCCAAAATTGCAGTCAGTTTTTTTCTAGCACGTCAAGTTTTTTCTCCACAGCTTACCCTCCAGATAAGCAAAATTCCACTGATTAGCTGTAGTAAGACTTACCAGCTGATTACGATTGGACTCATCTACAGCTACGTGGCAACTTGTTTGTGCAGTCACAATTGAGACAGTGCGGTGAGAGGTGTGTGCAGCTCCCAATAGGTCACTACTATCACACACATATCTGTTAAGTACAGTATTTTTCATATTTTTTAAGAAAATGGGGATCCTATAGTTCAAAAACTTGACGTGATAGAGAAATACTGAGATCAGTTTTGGATTCCGCACCCAAAAATTAGTTAAAAACAGCTGTCAGACCTAACTCAACAAAAATTGTGTTCCCCAGTGTAATCAAAATGGACACTGAGTTGACTCACTGCAGTGTTGCTGTATCCGTGTATCTCCCACCTCCAGTATTATGTCTTGTGTATGTTCATGTGTGTAGGTGCAGGGAATGCACTTGAGCTCAGCTTGGCATACTTGTCTTTGCAGCTCAGCTACAACATGATTACCCTTGACCATGAGTGAAGAATATACACCATCAGCCTTTTTATTTATTTTACCTGTACGCCTCTTCAAGTACGCCACCTACGCCGCCGCCGTATGAATGAATGACTGGCTCCTTTCCTCGCGCGGTTGTCAGGTTGGAGGCATATTTGCCGTGGATGTGCCATCTAATCATCTCCCGTGTTGTCTATTGGAGCCCTGCTGCCTCATTACAGGAGAAGCAGAATACGTGTTGTCTGTCATCTGTGAAACATAAAAAGCCTCGTAGCTACTTAGTTTGTGCGGGCTGCACATGTTTCTACCCTATTATTCCCAGGCTGTGAATAGACGTAGCAGCAAAGTGCAACACTGAGGGATGACTTTGGCAAATAGCCAAAGATAATAATGGGATATCTTGTCTGTGCATGTATGAACACCACATATATGCCCATAAAAATACCGCAAGCAGGAGCTCATTTATCTGACAGTATAGATGGATAGACAGATACAATTGTCTCTAGCCACCGATACTGTTTTATTGCACTAGAACCCAAAGGATTACGCATTTCTCTTACTTTAATAAACACAAATCCCTGCTTCATGGACATACAGTGTTATTACGTCTCCTTGACCAATGTCCCTGCGGCGTCCTCACATGTCGCAGCCCACCCAGCTTCAACTTTGTCGAGGCTGGGTATTACTTTCAAGGTTATAGCCGCGTCGACACTTAAGTGACCCCGTACGCTGGAGATGGAAGTGCAGTGTGCCCTGGACAGAAAAGTTCAGGCGGAGAAAGTTATAATGGAGGGGAGGAGAGAGGGAGATGAAGTGAGGAAATACAAAGAACAGAGAGGTTGAGGAGGTGGAGGATAGAAATTAAAGAAAGGTGAACAGAGGACATGAAAGAAATGGGGCGGTACTAGGAGGGAGAACGCTATCTAGTTTGATAAGGAAATGTATTTTCCTTCCCTCCCTCTCTTTTCTCCACCTCGCCCTTTTCCTCTTACACTTATTCCATCATTCCTCCTTCAACCATTTCTTCCTAACTCCAGCCCTTTAGTCCTCCCTGCTTTCTCCTTCCCCCCCTCCTCATCTTCCCCTCCTCGCCAGCACTCCCTTCCCAATTCCATCTCTCCTTTCCCGCCACAGTTTCTCCTTTCCTTACGTCTTCCTCCATTGCTGTCCTTTCATCTTCCCACCTCTCCATTCCTTTCTCCTTTTAATCCATTTGTCCCCTCTCCCTCCTGTTCGGCGGCAGGTCCCAGTACCCAGGCTGAGCCACTGGGACCCGCTGACAAATCGATACATCACTGTAATTGATTCTGTCGGGGGCTCAAAGTGTTTAATGAGAGCCCCCCCTCCTCTTCCTCCTCCTCCTCCTCCTTTCTGCACGTGGGCTTTGGCGCAGACCAGTTTAATGGTTAATGGACCTGAGGCATCCATGTGCAGCGAGGTGCTGCCGGTGGTGGGCGACAGAAGGGGGCTCGGGGGTGAAGCAGGTGAAGGGGTTTGGGTGCAGGAAGGCAAGTTGAGGGTGTTGAGGGTTAATCAGAGCAGTTCCCAAGGTGACGGATCGGTCCAGCTGGATAATTAGGACAGGTAAAGGCTAGATGTAAAATGTCTGTCCTTGGGAGAGAAGAACCATGTGCCGGGTAGGAAGTGTGTGTGTGTGTGTGTGTGTGTGTGTGTGTGTGTGTGTGTGTGTGTGTGTGGGGCATGCGCTCATACACAGCTTCTCTTTGACGACATGATTGTGGTAACCTGTTGGTTGCAGTCTGTTCTATCTTTGACCCATCAGAGGACCACACTCACACACAGATGCGAGGAATAACATTAAGAGCGATCATAAAAGAGGCAGCAGCAGAATAAAAAAGAAAGGGGGGGGGGGGGGGGGGCAGCAGAGATTAAAAGACAAATCTGTTTTTCAGCTGAAAGAGCGCAGAAGGCCAGAGAGCGGACGAGAGAAGAGGGAGAGATAGAGGGTAATATAGTGTGTGTGTGTGTGTGTGTATACACGTAGTGGGGATGGGGAATCTTATGGACAGTGAATCATTAATATCAGCAGCCTGTAAGACACTAATGAATAACACGGGAATATATCAGCTCATCGTTTGCTTCTCTCCTCTCCCCTCCACTCTTCACACTCTGCCCCCCCCCCCCTTCTCTCTCTGCACTGGATCCGTTTCTTCCGCCTCTAATGAGAAACACCTGTTTGAGCTCCTCGTTAGGCATCCCTTGTTCTGGTCCCATTAGACTCCTGGTCCCTCTCCTCTGTACAGTGCGGTATCTTTGGTTCAATTATGAAACTAGGCACTTTTGAGGACGGCATTTTGCGATCTTCAGGATACAGGAGGTGAGGTTTTGGTTTGTCAGATTGATAGAGTTAAAAAATTGTGGATGGAGAAAGTACAAAAAAAAAAAAAAAAAAAAGGAGCATGTTTTGTGTTAATGCATGTTTGAGTTTGCAGTTCAGGAAAAGTTTTGTACACACATCTGGATCTGTCATCCACAAGTTGTGTCCTCCTAGCTGGATTGCTAATGTTGACCACTGGTAATCCTACTTTCAGGAATCACCTGGTTTTGTTCAGAGGGTGTGTGAACCCGCGCAGCTTCACTGTGAGGAGGGAACGCTTGTAGTGCTGTGTGCGGTCACTGAGGCTAATGTTAAGCTAGCTGTTGATGGTAAGTAAATACCTACACAAGTTACCTGCCCACCACTGTGTATATGCATGAAAGTGTATATGAGTGTGTGAGGCAGACAAGGGATCAAGGGATCCTGCTCCTAACCCAATGGGGGTTCATCAACTTAACACATGAACAAACGCAGTGCGTGATACCAAACTGGCACACTTCTCTTTTTTCATGTCGTCCATTAAGCTGCTTCAAGTCTGTCTCATCTTAAATGTAAGATGAGACAGACTTAATTGTCCCGATGGAAATTTGTCTTGGACACATACAAAACGACATACACGCACAGACTGGAGTGTGGGGTGCTGCCTGACCTGATTTTCAAGGCTCCTTGTGTTAGCCGGGTAATCTGGACGCAGGACGCTCTCAACTACGGCGTGGTAGAAGAGGAGCAACACGTTCTGGTTGGCTCCAAACACCCTTTGTTGTCAATTTGTATGCCCCGGTATCTGTAAGGGTCGACCCGGGCTATGTTCTGGTCATGGATAACCACTGGTGTGTGGTCTCCAATGGATGTGACTTCTATTATTTCGCCGTCTTTATCAAGGTTTCTCTCACTTTGCTTTTTTTGTCTTTCTGACTGTTGCTCTCACTTTCTGTCTTCGTCCTCACACACAGACACACGTAGTCTGCCTCTCGAAAATATGTGTGTACTAGACTGCCAATGAGGTGATTAATGGCTTGTTTGTTTGTCTGTGTGACTATACCCATACCTCTCATCCTAATTAAAGATATTTCTGCTGATTTAGCTGGGCCCCACCCGTGTAGCGCTGTTTACACAGCTGATTCTTACAACACAGTTCTTGCTGAGGGCTGTTAAGCCGATGCTCTACAGTAGTTTGATGAATGTCTCTAAACTTACTTTTTGATGGGGACGGGATGATTATTTTTGTGAAGTGTGGACATGCCCAGAGTATTAATGAAGCTCCCTGTGAATGTGTCTGGGTATGTGTGTGTAAAAATGCAAGCATTTGCTAGTTAACGTGAGTGTTTGTATATGAATTCTGTTAGTCGCCCTAATTATCTTTCCCAGAAATGCTTTCAGATTTTCTTCCTTATTTGGATAACTAGATATTGTTTTTCTTTTCTACTTTACCTGGACTGGGGGAACGTTCAGGAATCTTTGTTATGACCAATATGCCTCACACCACAACAAGTATTAACTCACCCACATGTGTACACGGGAAGATGTAAGATATATCTGGGATATAATGGAAATATGAATTGTTGATGCAGTATATGAGCTTCATTCTTAATGCTTCTTTAAAACGCTGCACAGCATTTATTCCGTTTTTATAATTTTTTGCTGTGCAGCATTATAAAAAGCTTAGAACGCTTTTCTCCCCAAATTAAATCCACAACGAGCTGACTGAAATGTTTTTTTCCACCCTAAACCCTTTTAAACCCCTTATCGTGCGGCTGGGGCCGATCCCAGTATGTACTGGGTGAGAGGCAGAGTGCACACTGGAAAGATCGTAATGTTTTTGTACATGAGATTGGCAGCAAATTCAAGTGGCACAGGGACTTTATAGTATTTACCTCCACTGAAAAGAGCCGTTTAGACAGGCTTCTATTTAAGAGTGACCTTTATGTTCTATCATATGTTATTCATATCATGTTGTTTATTGTGTTTTATCATATTTTAGTCAAAAGCCTAACTGTTTTCTGATATGCTCCCGTTTGCTGTGTAAATGTTTTTGTTCTGCTGTTTGATTTGTAATGCAAACTTAACACTGCCGTCATGTTGTCATGCTAAATTCAGCACAGTGTATACTTCCACATCTGTGAGTGAATCCACTTCCATTAAGTTCAACTCATCTTGACGTCATACATGGTGGTGTAACCCAGGCTGGTATAGCTGGGAATTGGGTCGATATTGGACGATTCCGCAACTCACCATTTATGTCTAGTGCCAACGTGGAAAGTAATGTACTCTTATTGTGGCAAGGTGGAAAGGAAGGGTGTGGAGGTTGATATTTTCATGCCTTTTTTCACCTCTGTCTCACAGTTGGGTATGAAGGTGTGAAGAAGTGTGCTCTGTTGCACCTGTAATATCACAGTTGGGTATGAAGGTGCAACAGAGCGTCCTGGAGTACACCTGTACATCACTGCAGCAAGGTCAGACGTTCAACCACTGGAGGTTTGCAAAAACAAGCCTTTTAAGGAGGTGTTCATTTACTTCCATAACAGACTTGTCGTGCACCAAAATTGGAGAAACTGAGAATTTTTAGACGTTGGCATTGCATGTAAAATCATAAAATGATTGTCATTACACACAGAATTATCAAATATTGATGTTTTTGTGTGGCGATGGGGTTGTGAGGCTCATACAAACACACGAAAACATTCACATCTCTGGGTAATATACATTTTCCAATTCACTTAACCTCTGTGTTTTTCAGACTGCGGGAAGACATCCACTGAAAAACACATGAAAAACATGTAAACCACTTGCTGTTAGGCAACCGTGCTAACCACTGATCGACCATGCCAACAACTTCAAGACACAACAGTGAGAATGCACCGAAAGGCAGTAATGCAGCTTCATGTGAAACAGAACACCGTTTCTAGCTGCCTGGCTGAATTCTAGTTAAACAGACTTCCTGTGCATCGCTCTGTACGTGAAAGCGTGTATACAAGCCGCTGTGTGCTTATGTGGAACAACGTACAGTACGTGCGTCCGCAAGAGCGCGTATACATTGTGTTTGGTGCAGCGCTGTGTTAAGGCTAAACACACTTAAGGCTAAGCAATCAGCGAGTAAAGTTTCCTTGCCGCTGTCATTAAAGCTCCACATAAAAGCTTAAGCTGCTTTTATCCTTCTAAGGAAGAAAGGGAGAATGTCAGCACATAATTAAATTAGATGAAAGGAGGGGAATTAGAGGCTTCCTCCTCTTTAAACACAAACGACTTAATCAGAACCTTGGGCTAAATGAGAGACAGACGGCTACATGATCATGGGGAGGATAAACATCCCTCTCCTTGCCTCCATCCTTTTTGCTGTCTCACTCTTCTTCGTGTCTTTATTATCTCTCTAACCTGCTGTATATCTCTTACCGTCTGTCTGTCCGCCTCTCTGGATCTTGCTTTCTCTTACCCCTTTGTCTAGCCCCCATCCATATGTTTGTACAGCCTGTGAACATTATCTCTTGTTCGTTCAACATTATGCACAAGCCTCCTGCTTTCCACCCTCTTTTATTTCTCTTTTATTTTTATATCTCCAATTTTCTCTCCTACTCGCATGTCTTTAACTGCATTTTAAATGTCACCTCTCACTCACCCCACTATTCCCCTCTCCTAACCTGCCCTCTTCCCCCTCCCTTTGGAAAAAAAAAAGCCGGGACCTCAAACGCACCACCCGAAGCATTCAGCGTTTCAACAGTTGGAAGCTGTTAAGCCCCGATGTATAAGCGCTTATTGATCCCATCATACCTGACAATGATCTGTTACATCATGTACGCCCTCAGAGAACAGCAGTTTATTTTTATATGGTCCTTATAAACTGGTTTGAAGGGAGGCATGATGCAAGGGAGTGCATTAGAGGGAAAAAAAAGATTCTGAGATCATGTTTGTTAGATAGCACGGAGAAGGGTTTCTTTCTGACATGAGATCCACCACTGCATCAGACTGACACTAATACATGCTAATGAAGTCATTAGTTATCAGAGGAAGATCTTGCATACTTTAGGATGTGACCATGTGCAAATACTGAGCATTTAACATGTTTTCATTCGTATTCACAGGCTTATTGAATCAAATATTATGTGTTGTTGTAGGTATAGATACCACATGTTGGGGGGGGGGGGGGGGGGGGGGTAGTTTTTAGAAACACACCTATTTGCTGTCTTGCTAAGAATTAGATGAGAAGATAGATATCACTCTCATGTCTGTGCGGTAAATATGAAGCTACAAACAGCAGCCAGTTAGCTTAGCTTAGCATAAAGACTGGAGACTAGGAAAACAGCCTGCTTGGCTTTGTCCAAAGGTAACAAAATCTGCCTGCCACCTCCTCTAAAGCTCACTAAGTAACATGTTGTATATTGTTCTTTTAATCTGTACAAAAAGAAATTGTGTTTTTACAGGTAGTTATGTACCAGACTATTTCTTTGCTGTCTGTGCCTGGCCAAGAAGTACTCTGAGCCAGACTAGCTGCTTCCCTGTTTCTGGTCTTTATGCTAAGCTAATAGGATCTTAGGTTCATATTTAGCGTACAGACATGAGAGTGGTATTGATCTTCTCATCTAACTCTCTCCGTGAAAGCGAATAAGCGTATTTTCCAAAAAAGCAGAACTGTTCCTTTAAAGAAACTGGAAATGACAGGTTTGTATTCGTTCCCTGCAATCCCAAGATTTCGAGCATGTGTGTGTATTTATTATAAACCTTTCCCTCAGTACAACATTCACACATGGCTGCATCACACAGATATGTCCCAGTGCTTATTAATGTTACCTACACACTCTGCAGAGTTGTCTGCCACCAGAGTACTGTAAATACCACCCATGAAACATTGGCCATGTTTAATTTAGCCCACAGTAGCATGAGAGGTGAAGAAAGGAAACTCCAGGGTGAATGCTATTTACCTATTTTCAGTCCTCAGGTGGATACGAGGAGGAGGATAGAGGCAAAGCGAAGAGAAGAGGAAGGTGAACAGGGAGTTGAAGAGAGAAAGTGATATACAGATGAAGAGTTGTAGGATGCAGCTGTCATGGAGTGAAACAACAGGGTAAAGCTGTGGTAGGGAGGGCGACTTTTATTTTCCAGGATTTTATTATTTTGCGACATTCAGCTTCCATTCATTTGCAGTGGGAGTTCGCTGTCTTCCTGCTTTTTTGTTGTTTCCCTGATTACATCCCTAAGTAAGGCGGGGAGGGGGGTGGAAGTGATGACACACAAAGGGAAAAACCACCACACATAAACTACAGAGAGGAAGAGGGAGACAGTTGTGTTCAAGTTGAACTCTCATGATAAAAGCACAATAGTGCAGTTGTCCCGCTGACTACACCACACACATCAGCACCACACTGGAGAGGAATGTGCGTTTCTGTGTGTGTGAGAACATATTTGTGTGTATGTGTTTTGCCGAGCATGTTTTGTTTCTGTGTGTGTGTGTGTGTGTGTGTGTATTTCAATATGAAAGCCTGTTGTCCCACCAACTTCACTACAGACCTGAGGGAAGCCATGAGACTGCTAATTAGCAGCACAGAGGGAAGCAGCCCCAGCGACCAATCAAATCTGCTTTTGAAAGCGGTTCCCCCCCGAGACTCCATGGAAACGGGGCAACTGAGTAACCAAGAGCATGAGATATGATGTCATCTATTTAGGCGTCCAGCATTACTGTAATTTTTTTTTAATCTAAAATGAGATGAAAGATTTTTTTTGTGTGTTCAAATGTGAACATGTTCTCTCTTGCGACACTTTTTTGTCCTGACTGTTCTTGGCCGTTCTTGTCCCCGCAGTCGTCTCATTTGCCTGTTTAGTGTTTTCAAAGGGGAAATGTTGAGGAAGGAGCTCGGAGAGACAAGTTCATTCAGAGTGCATGTTGTAGATGAATTGTTTTGTTTTTTTCCCACAGACATGTTTTGAGTCACCCAGCATAGACGGCAGCAGACAAACTCGTGCAATGGTGTGTATATTTGAAGTATAGTCGCGTACTTTACTGTAGGTGCCTGCAGTACATACGTTGCTTGCAGACTTGCGAATACACATCGAGTAGAAGAAAGAGAGAGTGTTGCCTGATAAAATTCTTGATATACATTTACAAGGAGATTAAATGCACAACCAATTTAGGGAATCAAACAGGAAAGGACGTAGTGGTACATCTACCTCGTAGGGTATGATAAAATAATACTAAACAAATTGAAATATTGGACTGATATTGATATACTTGTGACAACATTATTGTGGACAACCTGGATAACGTTGCAGTGAAATAGGAGATCACATCCCCTTTTATCTGAACATTGAATGAGTGGCCCTTTGTGTGAGGAGTAAGGGAATAGATCATTTCTGAACACAGGATTGGTAGCACATCTTCGATTTGCGCTCTATCTATTATTCACCCGCTCATCCATCTATCCCCTGCCACAATTACAAAGGTCAAACTGTCCTCATATGTACTGTATGCGCACACAGAAACCCATCAATAAGGATTAATGCATTGCTGAATACCGTGCGTGTTCAAAACTCGGCAGGTCTCTGGCCAAATTGGCAAGATAAAGCGCTGTGTGTGAAAAGCAGGAAATCATGTTGGCAGGGTTGTTAGCTGCAGGAGCTACAGCATGGCTGGCGAGTTGAGAATTAGACACCTTTTCAACACTTTATTGTCATTAGAAGTTACATGCAGTTATAGTGTTTTGAATGACAGTGAATCCCGTTCGATGAAAAGATCGATATCACAAACATATGAGAAAAAAACTAAATTAGTGAGCTATTTCCACCTGCTTCCAGTCTTTATGTTAAGCTAAGCTAATCATCCCCCAGCTCTTCATAGGTAACGCACAGACGTGAGTGATATTGATCTTCCCGTCTAACTCACTGCAAGGCAGCAAATAAATGTATTTCTCAAATGTTGAATGATCCCATTAAATCCAAGTCTGTCATGTGTTTGTAAAAATCTAATAAATTCCACCACAAATGACATCTGATAACATTTGGCCCTGAGGTCATGTTCCTTGTTTTTTTCTGTACTTTTCTCCACCTCCTCTGGGTTGAGCATTATGGAGGCTGCAGTGGAAATAATTAAGGAGAGCTCTGATAGCATTTTAAGAGCAAATTCACAAGGCTCATCCTCCTACTCAGCATGGAGACTCATTTGGAGAAAGAGCTAACTCAAATCCAGGGAAAATGCACACGATAATGAGATGGATGACATGCATGGCAGCATGTGATAAGGAACATTTATCCTTTCAACAGGCTCAAACCAGATTTCTTGGGTATACTACGCTACATTTCAATCATACACGGAGAAACAGACTTTTATCTGGTGTGAGTGAACTGCATGAATCACAGACATGGAGGGTAAATTTCTACACCAAAAAGGTCACAAAGAGTCATGTGTGAGTTGAACTCAATTTCTATTTGCACCACTTCCCACTGAGGTAGGGTGCCGCCGAAAGACTTTAGTCCAGTTTGTCACAAACACACTGGCTTTGGCCCTGCCACTCTCTTTGTCATTCACTTTTAATACAAAACGGCAATAAGAGAGGACTTAACCATCAAATGAAGGGGAAAGAAACAACAATGAATCTGCTTAATCTGAGCTGGCAAACAGAAGAGAAGTGTAGTGAAAAATTAAAGAGGTGGAAATAAGAGAGAAGTAAGTAATGGCTGATTCAATAAAAGCAACCCTGTCTCTTAAAAATTACGTTTATATGCAACTAATTTGCGTTTTCAGGGAAACATAATGTGGAGTGAATTACATTTTCTATTAACATAAATGTTAATTAACGTACCTGGCAATTACTGAACGCATCAGGAGAATGTTCACTGAAAACGTATTTCATGTGTTTCCCGCGAAAATAGGCAATTTTGCAGTACACTGTCCACTCACAGTGATTTTATGGTTATGTGTAGGCACTAGCAGCACTTGGTTAAGGTTAGGGAAAGATCATTAATACAGAAATAGTCTACAGTGCTTTGAGACATGCAATTCTTTATTTATGTAATTGAAATCAAGATCTTTCCCTAACCTTAACCTAAGTGTTTTTGTTGCCTAGACCTAACCACAGACAGGAGTCTGGATGCAAATCCTGGATCCTGCTGTCACAGTCCTGCACTTTGCATGGCTGCCATCCACCCTCAAAGAAACGTTGTCTCTGAAGATAATTCAGGTTTGTAGTTTGTCACCACAATGTAATTATGAACATAATTTTGTAATATACAAACGTAATTTCTCTGAGACGGTTGATAAAAGTTGATAGAACAACATCAATAGTTAGCTCCTGTTATTACTTCCAATTTTATTGAGAGCTCTTTCAGTGTACCTTTATTTATCAATATGCTGTAAACACAACATTAACATATTATCACCTAATGAAGTTGATATGGTGAATGTGTTAACCAAACAGTTGCCTATCTAGACTTGAAGCAACATTAGCATTCATTTTGAGTTATGTTTCTAATGATCAGACAAATGCACGTCTAATACCCACCAACTCCTGAAGGAAATGTCCAGCTTGTAAGCTGCTAAATGCTCCGCTATGTTCACCAGCTTTGTTTGTGTGCTGTTTGGTGATGGGCAGGTAGTGTGCAGTGAGTTCATAAGAGCTTTTTCTCTGCCTGCTGTGACTGGAAATGGAGAATGAACCAAAACATTAGAGTTGCGGGCTAGGACCAAAACAAAGAAATGAAAGATGGTTTTTTTTCTGTGTGAGCAACCCATCTTACATTACACATAGGCATTTGATCCATTGTTGACATTAAATATTGATTAGTGCAGTGAAACTTGGAAGTTGCAAGTTTGATTGATTCTTGATTTTTTAAGTTAAAATAAATGAGTAAAAACAATGTGTATTCTTGCACAAGATAGATAGATGGATATATACATGTACATCTTTGCAGCTAAGAGGCTACAACAATGCGTAGCTTTCCGAGACACAGGTTGCACTCAGGCCTGACCACTTTTAAAGTATAGTGATTGCTGCAGCTGTAATGCTGGCGAAATGCCCAGATGGGGAGACTTAATCTTGATGTGCAAAATTTTCAGAAGCCTTTCCCTAATAGTGACTTGTGCACAATCCATGTCTTTGTAGCCTTAATCCTTATTTATCCTGTCTCTTCAACTTTACCCACATCTCCCCTTGATTATCTAAGCGGATGTAAGGTTGAAGAAAAACGGGATCCACCTGGATTCACCTGGTCAGTCTGCTCTATTCTAAGAAGTTTTGTTGGTGGTGTTGAAGCTGTTTGTAGTTGGCACTATCAGTGCAGGAGGCCATGATCAAACAGCCAGGGTCGTCGACTTAACAAGGCAGGTTGTGGCTGTCTCAGGATCAGCTGGGACAACTGGTTTGTTAAAAGGTTGAGCAGGAGTGTACGGTTTTGTGAAAGGTGAGCGCCATTTAAATTTTCACATTGTTGTCATGTCATGTCAAGTTCAAGGCGTTATTACTTCATAAATTGCAGGGTTTGTTGAGCTTTTTCTCTCTACCCCGTATTTTGTTAGAGTGCATATGAGCATGTGTGTTAACATTTAATTAATTACATGTTCAAGTGTCAAACTGCTGTTAATTGTCTCAAAACTAATTGTGCAATATGTTCAGGACAAGCACACTCTGAAGACTTGACTGCATCTTGTTCTGTGTTAATATGGCTGTGAATCTGTGACTGGGGAATTCCCAAAACATAGGAATGTCTTGCCTAGATGTATGGATGTCATAAAGGTGGCTAAGTTGTGAGCTAAATTAACTACATCCACCTGTTCTAACAGCATAGCAATCAGGAGGAATTGTCTGTGTAGTTGCTTTCGGTGTGACATCAGTGTAGCGGTGGCTACCTGAGAGGACCTCAGTGATATTGTTCCATTCAGCCAATGAAAATGTAATGCTGGTGTGATAATGTCACAACAATCAAATCAGTGAAAGTGAGAGTACGTTAACCTGAAAGCACATCTTGACACACACTGACTCGAGTAAAGCATAAACACGGCGCAGGTGTCTGTATAACAGCATTACCATAACTATATGCATCTGTCATATTTAATGTAACCTGATCATCATCCACATCGATAGCACATGCTGCTGCTGCTGCTGCTGGACGACTCACGGCTTAACATCTGCCACTGCCACAATCCACTTATTGTTTAACAGCCATGATTCGAGGCTTTGGAATAAAAGTCACTCTGGCGCATTGAAAATATTGTCCTCTTGACTGATCCTGAGCTTCCATTATACTGAGCTTGGTTTTGATGAGGGGTGTGAGGGGGGACATTGCCCGAACAATGGCGATGATCATCTTCATGCACTAGTGGGGGTTCATGTGCTTATCTTTATCTGCTCTTTCTTACCCATTTAAATGTGCTGAGGTTCTGTCCCCAATTTGGGTATTTCAAATAAAATGCAACACATTTAGACTGAACAACATTCAACAAGGTTAAAACCTTGAACAACAGATTATGGCTGACATAAGGCTTCCATATATGTATGTGTTTTTTAGGTAGCCTGATTCTTGACCTCCGTCATTCCTGCGCTGGATTCACTGCATGAGGATTTAAAAGGAAATCCAATGTGATTTTATCGAATTAAAAGCCTCATTGTTTACTGTTCACTGCTGCTCAAGGAGTGTTTGTTGTAGTATTAAAACACACTTACTGTTACCACGGCAACCATGGGTTTGATGAGATCGACGCGGCTGTACACGTTGTTGCAAGTTGACTCACAGAAAAGAACAACTCTTAAATTAACATATTTCTTTCTTTGATTAGTGAACTGGTCCTAACTTCCCATTTTCCCAGTCAAAGTTATGACTTGGATGTTGACGTGAAATGTATGTAAGTTGGAAACTAGTGTCAGTAATCAGTACCACGCTAACTACCATGTGACACGAATGCAGCATAGTGGTGACTACTGCAAATATATTTTTGATCAGTCTAATTTTCACTTGATGGGCATGTTGTTACAGTATCCTTTAGTTGCTGTTGCACCTACAGTATTTGGTGGTATTTTAGTTTTTTTATCATGGAAAGCAGGGGAGACTCATCTAAATATATTTCATCTACTACAAGGGAATACATATTAAACCGATGACCGATGACCACAGCTCTCAATCTGAGAGCAGAAACCGGTGAGAGAGAGAGAGAGAGAGAGAGAGAGAGAGAGAGAGAGAATCGCTCCTTGAATTAGACGCCTACTTACTATTATATGATGTCCAAACCACTGAACATAAATTCTGCCATTATTCATCCTTCCTGTTGTAAAATTTCTAGCACGGAAAATGTCTGAGGTTTCTGCCTGAATCATTTCCGATCCTGTTTGTCCCTGACCGAAGCTGATTGTCTCTTGCTAACACTCTGTTCTGGAATGCTCCTTAATGTTCCGCTTGCATTCTTCCATTCCTTTCGTCTGAATCTCTCCCAATATGTTTTGATTTTCTACATCCAGCCACAGCTGTGAACGCTCTACTGAGTTCCCAAGTGCCGGGGAATGGCACCCCTCCTGCTAATGAATATGCCTTCGTGGGTGCGCGTTTTGCTGGAAACCGGTTGAATGCATATGTCTCAGACAACAACCCTCTGACACACACACACACGCACAAATATGCACAGTTGGTATCCTTTTAGCAGGGACATCCTAACTAATGAAGGCTCTTTCTTTTAATGGCAAGTCAATGAGCCATCATAGCCTAAGTCTGTGAGAGATTCATGAGTGTGAGTGTGAGAGTTTGTGTGTGTGTGTGTGTGTGTGTGTGTGTGTGTGTGTGTGTTAGATGTCAGTGAAAGTTATGGTAACAGACAGTTGCCCAGTGCCGAGTATAAGTACTATAAATGAAATGTTTATGGTGATTACCATGCAGTATAGTACCATAAGGTCACAGTCCATTTATTACACTAACCAAGCATCACCAGTCTTACATTAGACCCAAACATTGGCAGCTTCACACACACATCACACGCCTCACCAATAGATTACTGTATTATTATGATTACTGTTTGTGAAATAAAACTGTAACACAATGACACTTTTAAACATAGAAAATTTGTTTTGAAGAAACGCAGAATGCTGCTAAACTGAGTGCTGGACTGAGGATATTGTCGGACAGTGGGAGGGACACTCGAACCCTACTGACATGTCCTCCATGGAGGATACAAAGCTGGAGAGCTCAGGGGAAGCCTTGCCCATTTTTCTAGCTAAGGTCACTGAGGTAGTTAAAAAAGTTTTGCAGTGTCAAGGCACCTGGAGGGGATGAGATTCACCCTGAGATGGTGAAGGCTCTGGACATTGTGGGGCTTGTCCCCAATGTTGCGTGGAGATGGACCAGAGTGCCTGTGGACTGGCAGACTGGGGTGGTTGTTCCCATTTTTAAGACGGGACTAGAGAGTGTGCCCCAACTATTTGGCACATTGCTCAAGCCACTTGGGAAAGGTTATGCCAAGGTGCTGGAAAGGAGACTGGGAAGGCCAATTGTCAAATCTCGGAATCAGCAGGAGCAATTCGGATTCTGTCCTGGTTGTGGTTCAATGGACAGTGTTTATCCTTACATGGTAACTGGAGGGGTTATGGGAGTTTGTTCATTCTGTCTACATGTGTTTTGTGGATTTGGAGAAGGCTTTTGTCCATGTCCCTCGGGGTACCTTGTAGGGGTACTGTGCGTGTATGGCGTACCGAGGCCATTACTACTTACCATTCGGTCCTTGTGTCACCGCAGTCAGAGCTGTGTCTGCATTCTTGACAGGTCAAGAGCATTCTCAGTGGGCACTCAGATGTACTCTGTAATTTTCACAGACAGAATCACTTGGAAGACGTTTCTGGTTTTGAACCAGGGCCAACTGGATCCTTTCTGTGTCCTTTCCCCCAAAAAAGTAATCTGGTGATTGTCAGATAATACAAGCCCTTATTCTTTAAGCTGTGCTGATCAGGTGCAAACGTCAGCGCCCACCTTACAGGCAGCTGCAGTGTTGGACAAACTTGCAGTGATTCAAAAACATATACCCATTTCACAATTTGTCTTTATTCCAAAGAATAGGGCCGTCTGTGCCATGTGAATGCAACTCAGAGGACTGCCGCACAACACAGAGCAGGTAGGAAAGAATATTGCATCCCAGCAGGTAGCTCTCTCTACAGTACCCCTTCTCAAATTGAGCCCTGCCCGTCACCCTTAATATGAGCTATAACCTACTGTGCTATTGTCAGTCTGGGTCACAGCTTACAACCTCATCGGCTGCCATGACGCACAATTACAACCCATTCAATTTATGCTGCCACTATGGAAAAGACTGAGAGAGCACTAATGATATCCTTGGACAATCTAATTGACGCTTTAAACTTTAACGCAGAAATTAAAACCACTGAATTGGCAAACTGGATAAGACACTGCAGCCCTCTACTCTACTCTATAGATTTTTTTTTTCTGCAAAAGCTTTAGAAAGCTCAGCTTCCCTGTCAGCTCAAATAAACAAGACCCAAGTTTTTGTGTTCACTGAGTTGGCAGACAGCTTGCACTCTTGGATGAAGTTAGCTGGGTGGACTGTGAAGTCATGCCGACTTATTAAAAAATGAAGCCTGGGACTGTATGCTTCATCCATCATGAAATGGCCATAAGTTAGATAAAAAAACCAAAACAAAAGTTTATCTGTCTTCTTCTAACAAAGGTTTTCAAAGAGAAACTCTCGGCAGACTGGTAGCTAAACCAACTTTAAAATAAAGGGTTAGGACACTTGAGAGAAGGTCGTGGTAGCTTATTTAGAGGAGAAAGAAACCTTCAACCCAGGCTACAGTGGATTAGAGGCAGCGGTTACGATTAGAGACTGGGAGATGTGTAAGATCTTTCAGATAAATTTAACCCTTCATTTGGATTTTTTTGACCCAACCAGGCTTTCCAAACCTCATATTGTGTTATCTCTTCCCGTTTTATTTTTTATTATTCTTTTTCTGCACTCCTTTTGTGTTTGTGTAAATGATTTCTACATAAATGTGGCTACCGGTTATGTCTTAAAAAGGTTATAGCCCTGGTGACAAAAGGCACAATAATTACCTATAATAGTAACTATTTTGGAGACAATGATGTTCAGCTGTTTATTGCTCAGTTGTGCCATCCGGTTAACTGAGGTTGACTGCCAAACCAAAAACAATTTGTAGCCACAGAGGAACGTGTCATAAAAAGACACAATTAGCTACAATAGCTTACAACAAACAGAATAACTTGGTCACTGTATAAAGGAAACCATAAAGTAACAGGCTGTTTCAACAAATAGCTGTTGTATGGTAAACCAAATTATATTGTCAGTTGTGTGTTGAATGTAGGAATCTGAGTCATCTGTCCAACTCAAGATTACTATAATCAAAACAGCCAATTAACATGCTGTAAAATGGTGTGTGTGTATGATGAATATTTGATGCTTAGAGTCTCAATGCATGCTCCTCTCTCAGATCATGACATCATGTTGGGACCAGAGATAATTTCTGCATAATATATGAGGTCACTCGCTCATCAAATCAAACTACCACAGATTCAAACCCTTGTCCTTGGTGCATTTCCTTCTGTCTCTAGATATCCTCCCTTTTCTTTCTTCTGTATTCTGTTTTTAATTTTTTAAAATTTTTTTGTACCATACACAGGGGGGCATTGGATCATATTGAGTGGTTTAAATGAGTCGGAGACTTCTGGGGAGTGGAGAGGAAACAGTTACACTCATATAAATGCTCCATGTAAAACCTCTTTACCAGATTTTCATCGTTTAAAAAAATAAGTCAGGATGACCACCGCTCCACCCGGCTAAATCTTTGCTAAGATGCAGGGGCCATCAATGAGTCCAACTGATAGAGGAGATTTCCGCACACGTAGATCTATTCAGTGTTTCACTTTATTTTGAGCTTTCAGTCCGAAATAGACTGAACGTTTAAAATCAATCAATCTATCAAAGATTTTTGAAGATGTAATTCAATATATTTTTGGACAACAATGAAGATAAACTGTAAATCATTTTATCAGGAAAGATATCTCATTTCAGAACAAGACATCAATAGGAATTTCATGTAAGGCACTGTAGCTTGGAAAATACCCAGCAGTCAAGATGTGAATGAAACTGTGATCAATGTCCGGTCCAGTTCATAATCCCTCGTGGTGTAATAGATGCTTGACCACCGACTTTGTGATAGCGACACATATGACTGAGGTATTAGGCTATGTATATCAATGTATTTGTTTTGAAAACGTTGGAACCAAAAGGGAGCACATTGTTATGTTAGCCCGATTCTTTTGTTGGAAGCCCAAGAACAAACTGGAGCAATGTTCAGTTAACAGATGTAAACTTTATTTCGGTCACAGGTAAAGTAAATGCAGCGCTGGGCTCGGAGTGACAGAGCTCTCGCAGGATCTCAGTCAGAAGGAGCCCCCTGATTCACATTTATCTTCTCGGGCTGGGCCTGCCCTGTACAGAGGTTGGACTTACTGAAATAAATCATGTGTGGATGTTGGTGGTACGGCGTAAATCTAACTGATAAAATAGAGGAGTTTCAGCTATCTCCTGGTATGAAAACCAGTTCTAACCAGTCATATTATCTTCAAGGACATACATTGTGCTCAGTAGAAAAGTACAAAACAGGATCATAGGTTCAGTGGAGAAATACAGAATCAGAATACATGATAGCTTGAAACAAACCAATTATAACAGTTAGTTTAATTAAGAATAATTAAGTTGTTTTCTCTATCCTCTGATAATCTAAAATAATAAAGTGAATCCAAAGAAACTTCATTACCAAGTTGACGATTGCCATTATTTCACCCATTTTTGTAATTCCTTGGTTAATTAGGATGAGGCACATAGCACAGCATCTCTGAAAACCTCTTAATTCTTAACTTCAGCCATTTGAATGTTTTTTTAATTAAAGGTAATCGCATCCTTTTGTGTGTTTAAACAAGTTTTATGACCCTGGGCCTGTGAAACACTTTGAAAGTGGGCTGTATAATTTGAAAACATTCATGAATGTCAATGAGGAAAAACACCTTTTTTTTTTTTTTTTAATTTTTGCTCAAACATGGAGTTTTTGGAGATGAAAGAAGCGCACTTGACATCAGTCATGTTGTGGGTTCAAGTCCAGTTCATGATGTTTTTTCCATCAAACCGCTCTCAAATTTAAACTGCAAAAAAAGCAGTGAAACTACAAATTGCATGAAGTCAAGTCAAGACACCCAAATGCAAAATAGAAGAAGCAGGGAATAGTAATTATGTGTGTGTTTTGTATGCGTATGCGAGTGTGGGGTGCATTCAGGTTGCACAGACCCCCAACAGAGAGGCAGAGAGGAGTTTTTCGAAGACGCCCTCCCTCTTTCCTCTCCACATTTCACTCTCAACAACGTGCAGGAATCAAGCTGAGCAACAGTGTGAGAAAGGGGGAGAGAGAGAGTGAGAGAGAGAGAGCATCAAACACTGTAATAACTGGCCCTAATTAAGACCAGAGGGAATAGGGGAGTTATTAGCTGTCATAAGCAAGTTTATCAGACCCAGAGAGAGCAGATACAAGTGTGTGTGTGTGTGTGTGTGTGTGTGTGTGTGTGTGTGTGTGTGTGTGTGTGTGTGAGAGAGAGAGAGAGAGGGAAAGTACTTGCCTGGCTGTGTTTATGCATCCTTATGTGGGTGCATGTGTGTGAGAGAGACATAGAGAAAAAAGAAATACCCTTGTCTGTGTTTAGCGTTGTATGTGTGTGTGTGTGTGTGTGTGTGTGTGTGTGTGTATGTGTGTGTGTTTTCATGCATGCAAGCTGTATTAGTGGATCAGTAGTATTCCCTCCAAACACCCCAACTGTTATTAATATGTATGCAGCTGAGAGAGATACCCTCTCATCTCCTAGCTCATCAAAAAACACTCACAAACGCATTATTATCAATCCCCATTAAACCGCCACTCTCTCCCCACAGTCTCTCTCTCTCTCTCTCTCTCTCTCTCTCTCTCTCACACACACACACACACACAGAGCCATCTATCAGCAAACAAATAATACGTGTTTAATGCAGTCTGAGACACTTTAGTTCATTTCCATAAAGGCAAAGCTCTTTAACTTTGGTGACTTATTGTTGTGTTGTTTTATTTCTGACGGTTTGTCTTCTACCACTTGCGTGGGTGTTATGTGGGCGAGGGCACACACACACACACTAACACACACACACACACACACACCACAGAGGGGTGGAACTTATCTAATTACATTTTCCTGAGTACTGTATTTTAGTGCAATTTTGAGGTGCTTGAAGTTTATTTTAGTATTTCCATTTAACGTTACTTCTACTCTACTGCAGTTACTTTGGAAATAGGTTTTGCACATAAAACATATGATCTTTTAATTATTTTTACCACCAAACAATATATAAAGTGGTTAAAATTGGCACTTCTGTACTTTTTCTTAAACCTGCTTTAATAGATGTTTTAGGCCACTTGGGGTCAGCACAACAAGATTTAAACACAACATTTACATATTTTCACTTTAACATGTTAGCTAAGAGTTGCTTATTTACATATACAGCAAGGATAGAGCAACATTAGCATTCATTTGAGTTGTTTAAAGTCTGATATTCCCTTTCATTTTAACTCTGTTTTGGTCCCTACCAACTATCTGGCTGTTTAGCTGCTAAATGCTCCATTATGTTCACCAGGTAGTCGCTAACTTGTCTGCTGTTTGGTGCTGGGCAGGTAGTGTACAGTGAGTTTATCAGAGCTTTTTCCCAGAAAAGAGCTGCCTGCTGCTGCTGGAGAAGAGGATGAAGAGAGCTGGGACCAAACAGTTAAGTTGCAGGCCATAAAACCAAAACGATGAGCTGAAAGAAGCTAAAAGGGTCTGTAGAGCTGTGGCTGCCGAGCTGGCTAATGATTTTCTGTGAGTTTGTCACTATGAGCAGCAATTCTCAATTTGTACATAGAAATACTGATTAGCGCAGCTTTAAACAACATTTTGAATGCCTGACTTAATGGAGCATGTTTACCTAATGGTTGTACTTTTACAGCCTTTTTGTGTTTATTTGCGTGATTTGACATGTTTTTTTCCCAGCTGGTAAGAAGTCAGACGCATTTAGTCAGTAAAGTGTAAGAATGATTTTGAATGGCAGGAAGGTTTTCCGTAATCACACTTTAGTGAGACTGAGCAATACGGCACAAACTACACTCCCTCAACGTCTCCAACAGATCAGTGCATGTCATTTCTCTTTTGCTACATTTGTCTTGTAAGTGGGTTTTTGTGACTGTACCTGTATTTATCTGAACAGTGTTTTGTAGAGTGCACATAATGTTTTTTTTTCACAGCCTGTTCCATACAATTAAACTTAAAAACACCAAGTTAGCTCTAAGAGCGCTCTGGTGTTTAACTTAAAATACAGCATGTTGTTCCACTGCTGTTGTAATAGAGAAACTGCCATTAAAGTCCCGGTGGAAATAAAGGCAGTGTCTATTGAAGTTCACCAGACCCCAAATAAACTCCAATAATTGAGAGGGCAGGAGTCATGTCTGCACCATATTGCTGTCAGCTGCGATCACAGGTCAGGTAAGCAAAGAAGAAAGATAAGAACTACTTGAAACTGAGGATGTATTTGCACAAACGCACACATACATTTCTGCTGTTTTTTTTCCCCCCTTTCTTTCATTTTTATGCAAATAAACAGACGCACAAGAGACTGTACCTGCTTCCCATGCTGTTTTCTTTCTTTATCCTTTCTCTGTTTTTGTCTCTCTTTATCGTTAATTTTCCTCTCATTGGAGCCAATTTCCTTGTATTGCTTTTCTTAAGCCTCACAGGGGGTTTGAACAAGCTCACTAAGGCAGCACAATTATGCAGAAATGTGCCTACGCTGATAAATGTCTGTGTTTTTCTACATCACACCTAAATTTACTCTCTTCCTTTTACCTGCCACCATGAACTCGTATTCCTCTATTTTCTGTTAATGTATTTTTTATCCTCTCATTCTTTTTATCCTCACCTCTTTTTCGTCTCTCTTGGCCTACATTCACATCTTTTTGTGTTTGCTCTCTATCTTTCCACTCACCTATCCCGTCTCCCTTGACCATGCATTCCATTACAGTGCAGCCTCCATTGATTTGCTCTCTGGCTGAAGTGCTATTGATTACAATACATGCTCCAGTGCTACTGAGCTCAGGCATTACCGCTGTGCAAAAATCTTACATATAAACACCCAAACACACTGTTCCTCTCTCCTCCTTTTCTTCTGCTTTTTGCCTCCATTTCATATCCACCACAAAACATTTGGCAAAACACTACATCCCTTCTTTATCTTCTCCTCATCTCCATTGACACTGCATCTTGGTAGTCATCGGCATATTGATTGGTTCGGCACTTTCAAAAGACATATGTCTTCATGTGCAATTCCCAAACCATTGTTTTGGAACTGATTGTTAAGCCCCCTTCACACATGCAGTCTTTTCCTGAAACATTCGGCAACATGTCATGTGTGAAAGGGAGCAGGGATCGATATTCAGGGAAATCTGTTCCCTCCTCAAGACCTAGTAACATTTGAAGGAAAATGTTGGTACGTCTGTTGTGAATGAAAGCCATAACATTATATGGACAAGCACGTGAAATACGCTTTTGCGCAAAACTCCGCTGATGATGTTTTTGACTCCATACAAGAACATTGGCATCGGACAAAAACAGCTCCTCAGCCGCCACGTTCCTGAAAATAATAAGGGACGTCGTCCCCCACGTACATGTTCATCCGGCCTTGCCCCCCCATCTTCTTCTTCTTCTGTTGTGTTTTATGGCAGTTGGCATGTTATATTACCACCATCTTCTGGACTGTCCCTCTGTTCTGGCATTGCCATGGCATGTGTGAAAAGGTGCAAGAGGGAAATGTTCCTGAATGTATCTGCATGTGTGAAATAGTGAAAATCACCAGCAGTGCCTGAAAGATTGGAAGGATTTGACACTGAGAGAAAACAGCAACTCTCACTGAGACTTTTTTCCCTGGAAGGAAGGCCTCAGAAAAACCTGATGATGTGTAAGCACATGTGAGTTTTGGTGCTTGTGTGTGTGTGTGTGTGTGTGTGTGTGTGTGTGTGTGTGTGTGTGTGTGTGTGTGTTTAGAAGAGAAGCAATATGTTGAGAGCCTCTCATCTAGCGAGCCATGAATTTATGTATTTATGCTAACATGCTCAGTGCAAGTGCTTTTTAATGAGAGAGAGAGAGTGATCGAGAGAGGATGGAGCCTGATGGGGCAGGAAACGTCCAAGCCTTCGCGTCGCTGGAAGTGACGTATTCACATGCTATGAAGCAGGAGAGGGAATTTGCCGATGTGGAAAACTGCTGACAGGCTCACTGCCACATGGACAAATCCATACATCTGCGCTTATAAGTGATTTTCAACAACCTCTCTTCCTCTCTCCCTCTCTCTCTCTCTCTCACACCCTCCTCTTTTCACTCGTTTTCTCCTGTTTATTTTATATGTTCACCTTTTTATTCGTTAGTTATGATTCCCTTCCTGCTGAGATGATAGACCTACCTGTGATAAACACTTAAATAATACCTAGAGCATACAAAGAAAAGTAAAGTTGTTATGCCATCTATACAGATGTTTTGTAGACCATATAGTTTTTGGAGGGGGAAAAAAAGAATATTAGATGGATAAAACGGGCACGAAAACGAAATGAGACAGGAAGTGTATCGCATTTCATACCATTGACGCAGCTTGTAATGCGTCATCTTCGGTTAGAGTATCTTTGATGTCACTACGCTTCTGGCCCTACCTGTTTCGTGTGGACGAGCGAATGTCACTTTGTGGTGTGACTGCTGCTTTAATCTGTTGGCTCATGACAATGCTGTTTGCTGCTGCAGCTTCCTTCACTGCCTCGATCTCCCTCTCATGTGCCAAGCCTTTGATATTTTTTATTTAACTTGGATTTAGTGTTCATTTATAAATGGATTCTTTGAGAGCCCACTGAAAGAGCAGAGCCTTTTCCCACCAAATGTAACTGTATAATTCTTTTGTTATAAATGGTCAGCTCATTGACGTGTGTCTCTGACTGAGCATAGATGAGTCTGTCTGTATGACGGACATAAACAAAATCATAGCAAGAAGATTTTGAGCAGCAGTTAAATCTTAGCTCGCAAAACAGCCTGAATTAATGAAATGCTGTAGCTCCCATCTGACATGTGCAGAACATCTCAGTTCACTGTTGGCACATGAAATTTCCATATCAAAATGCTGTGAGGTGAAGTATGCTGAATTGTTGTGTTGTTTGGCAGTTAGATAATTTCTTCATTAGTGCCTGATAGGCAATTGGGATCAAATAACTTTAATGCCAACTCTAATGTGGCTAACAATATGAAATATATCACATATAATAATGTGCAGGGCGGTGTAACAGTGGCCTGATCAGTAAGAGGAGATTAGTGGGCACGTAGGAAGGGCAGTCTCTAATACCACACTTGGCTCTGATTTTCATACTCAGGGATGATGCTGGAGAGAAGTGCTGTATTGATGTGAGCCATGGGTGCAGCTATTAGATATGAAGAGAGCAGGAATGATGTGGAAGCAGCACATCAGCCTTTAGTGGATCCATCCGTGTTACATAAGACATCTAATGTAAAGTATTTAAACAGTGCAGAGGATGGATCAAAGGGTATCGCTGTTAGCAACTGCTTTATGGCCCTGTGTGTTATTCAGACCTGAGAATTGATTGTAAAAACTACTGAAACTGACATGTAAAGGTTTAGAGACTGCAAATATGACACAAGAAATGGTTGGCTTACATGATATTAGAAATTATTTGCAAGGTTAGTCAGTATTGAAAGTACGAATAATACCAAAAATTGAATGTGGCAGCTTTTATTCACATTTCCACCAAAGCTGGGGCGCTGCAGGTAGATCAGAGAGGGTATTGTTGAATTTAGATGCTTATTTGCACTAATAAAACTGAATGATGTTACACAGAAATACAAATTACAGACATGTGCAGGTCAGAAAAAAAAATCAACCTTGGAAGAAGTGGGGGGAAAAAAGGCAATCACATAAAATGAAGATGACAACCGCAGACTCAACTGAATTGGATTACAGAAATTAAAAACACAGGCAGGTCACTCACTACAAAGGCTGCCACTGGCCGTCTCTCTTAAATCTAATTGTTCCGTTTCACTGCTTTCATTTGTGCCATATTTGCTCAAGTTCAGGCTTCTTTTTTACCCTTTTTATTTTGCTTAAGTTTGGGCAGAAAACATTTGTGCCTTTCAAGTTGAATTATGGTGCCCACCAAAGCGGCACAACCCCTCACCACCTCCAACAGCATGCACACCCCATCACACGCATATTTTACACACGTACTTGCCCCAATGCACAAACAGCACAGACTCACGCACACACATACGACATACACACTTATCGCAGGGCAATCAATAGCCGTGGTGATGGATGCTGCATGCTGATATACGCGTTGCCCTCTGACCTGTAATTGAATGTGCAGGGTTCACACACTTTATCATGATAGGGCCATTCCCTCCACAGGTCATCGGCTGCTAAATGGTTGATAAGCCTGCACACTCTGCGTCTGCTGCTCATATGTCTGCTGTCAAAGCAATGGGCTTTGCTGACTGATTTCCACAGAGTGTGTGAAAGCGAGAGTTTGTGCAGGAGAGCGGGTGTGCCTGAAAGTGTGTGTATGTATGCACGTATGTGTGCGTGTGAAATAGACAGCGTGTATGAGAGACCTCAACTGTAGAGAGTCCTCCAATTGATTCCTAATGCCTTTCTCCCCCCCGTCATTTCTCATCAGAGAAGACTGATGGTTCTGGAAACAAACGAGTCAGAATATCGCATCAGGATTGCTATCAGCATCCTGCCCGGTCCATGAACCATTCAATGGCCTCTATGTTTTAACACCCAACATCATTCCAGGCATTTACTCTTTGTTAAGACATAGGCCCTGTCTGGCTCGACAAATGCTTTTAACTTCAGTTTTGTTGTGTGTCAGTTCAAAATGTTTTTGTACCGAATGCTATGAAGCAGAGATGAAACTATTAACACCCTCTGAAAACTTCACAGAAAACTATACAATAAATGCATTCAGTATGGGATGCAATTCATAAACAGAAAACACAGTGGAATTGAAATCATTAAAGTCCAATTTCATGTTTACAGACACATTTCCTGCTGTGGTTGGTGAATCCCATTCAGGAAAGTCACAAAGCAACAATAACTTAATTGGTAATTGGTAATGAGTCTCCGTATTGGAAGCATTTCAAGTAATCATTTCAAAATCACTCAGCAGATAATGCAAACAGTAGGTGCAATAAAAAACAGGTAAATTGAAAAGGAAATTAGAAACCAAGGAAAGAAATGTATGTTCACAAACTGAGTTTTTCTTACATTTGCATCAGCAGTTGAGTGTTGTGCTTTCGATTATTGTAGTCAGGTTTATTGTCAGCTTTTTCCTCGGAGGCATCCAACATTTCTAATAGCCACACATTCATAGTAATGCATACTGATGAGGTACATAGTCAGTTTCTTCACTGTAAGTCGTTGGTAATTGTTGTAGGTTGATAATTGTCACTTGCCATTTAACAAGCAAGAAAAAATGGGTTCTTTGTTATTCTTAGCCACGCTACAGCGATGTGACTCCAGGGATTTCAACGGCCTGTCAGCTGGTCAGTCCACCACTTTGGTCCAGACTGAAATATGTCAACAATTAGATGGCTTGCCATGAAATATTGTACATGGTTCTCTGATGATGTATCCTACTGACTTTGGTGATCATCTGACTTGTCCTGTAGTGCCACCATCAAGTCAGAATTTGTCCAATACTTTTGTTTTATGAACAAAGACCTGCAAAGCCAATGGCATCCCCATTAACGTAAGCTGTAAATGCTAGCATGCTAACAAACTAAACTAAGATGGTGAACATAGTAAACAGTATAACAAGCAAACAAATCACAATGGCTACGTCCACTTCTTTTATACACTCTATGCATTATAAGCATTGTCATTGTGAGCATGTTAGCATGCTGATGTTAGCATTTAGCTCAAAGCACAGAGCTAGTAGCATGACTGTAGACTGCTGTCTTGTTCTGTACGCCATAACCATCCCTACTGGATCTCAACGCACTTTGTTTGCCACTGACAGATGCTTTCAGCAAGTAGTTACCTGATATCAAGACAGGACTCTCACTCCTTTAGGACTGCTGCATCTTCAGACAATGTTCAAAAAGCTGAACTCAGCTGTTAATCACTATCTCTTTTAGGTTTGTCTTAATCTGCCAAGAGTGTCATTATCATTTCAGGAAATCACTCCAGTGGCCTTTCCTCTCTTGGTTAGGCATGTAATTGATGCAAGTTCATAAACTGAAATGTGCCCTCAGACATCAAGAAATAGTATTACTTAATATATAACTATCAATCAGAGGTTCTCATTTGATTTTTTAATATAGCAATTGAGATGTCTTATGTATAGAACAGCAATAAGAACTAATAATGAGGCTCTAGTCACTGTCCCAGCATGAGACTCAATTTCTGAAATTTGCATCTAAGGCCGACTCCCTGTCGTATTCATGTCCCTTCAATCACATTGATTGCCTGTTTGAGCTTGTCTGCAAGGCTGGCTGGCTTGGTTTGGGGTATAATCTGATTGGTTCCATTGTCCCAGACAAGATAAATTAATCACAGAAAACTGATACCACAGTTCATTTTTAAAAGTGATAGCTTTTACAGAACAGCTGCTATAGCTTTCTTCTCTAGTGTTATATAGAGGAATTGCAGTTGGCATAATGTAACACGAACACTGTGTTTCTCAAAAGACATATTCGTAGACCTTTACATCTTTCGGCATGTTCAAAGAGAATTTTACAAAAAGGTTTCTGATTTTGATTGGACCTGATGTGCTTGGCAAAAGAACTAAACTTGAAGGAGATAGTATCCTTGGTGCATTATTCTGGAATAACATGAAATATCATTCAAGCCTGGGTTTCAATGAGGCTGTGCGTCCTTGGTTTTATATTTACAGGAGAAACAGCCAATAGCACGGAAGATCATATTAATCATGTTATGGTCTCCCCTCCGTGTGTGTTTGCTTGTGTTTGTGTATGGGTTAGTCTAAATGTTGTTCTGCCCTGGGTAGTGGCCTTCACTACTTTGTGTTATTTCAGGATCCAATTTCTACACACATACACACACGTAGGATTTAGCAGGACATTTGGAGGAGAGTAAACAGAGAATATTTCATCAGCTGTGTGAGCTGGCAATATTTGGGCCTGCGGTAACAGCATTACAGTCTATTTGTCTGAGGTAGTGAGTCTCCCTCTTTCTGTGTGTGTGTGTGTGTGTGTGTGTGTGTGTGTGTGTGTGCTTCAGCAGTGCCAGAGCCTGTGGTGGTGTGGGATGCAAGCTCACCTGAGTTGGTTTGTTTGGAATAATAATCCTGCATACAGCATCTCAGATGCTGAAAAATACACAGTGGGTGCAAGAGAAATAGCCATGTAGGAACACCTGCTCTCCATCAATGAGACTGGCCAGGGGAATTCTGGTGAGTGTTACGGACCATGCTTACCAAATCCAGTGAAAAGTGGCCTGTAGATGGAAATGAGTTTTGGCTTTGACACTGACTGCTGAGGTAGCTTTTTCATGAGAGATAGATTATTTATGTAATTCTTCACTATGCCATACATAGTATGTGTTGTGTAAAAAACTGCAGGGACAGAAAAAGTACTAAACCCAGAGATAAAGGGATAGTTTCAGATTTTTTGAAGTGGGGTTGTGTGTGGTACTTATCCACAGTCAGTGTATCACCTACAGTAGATGGCTGTTTGCACGCCCCCAGTTTTTAGAAGCAGGCAGGAGTACCGGCATGGAAGCCAAGCAAGTACTGCTGTGGACGGGGGCAGCAGCAAATGTTTTTAGCCACCCAAAAGAAAAGTTTAAGTGTACACTCTATGTAGAATAACCTCTTTACCTTGCTGTCAGACAGCACTTTCCTTTGGCACTACTTTTTAACTGTAGAACTTAACAACGCACTGTATTATGCCACAGATCAGCTGTCTGAGTCCGAGTTGAAGCGGTTTATGGAAGCGACAACAAATACAAGAAAATAAAAGTGTGTTATTATGACAGCAACGACAAAATGCTGCTCACGAGACAAGAGGATACCTTTATGAACCAGAGTATACAGATGGAGACTGAATGGGCTGAAAGAGGTGGAAAAAGAAAATTCTAAATATAGTGTACTCTTAAACTGATCATCTTTTTTTTTTCCAGTTTAACACATTTTGCTGTTGCCCCCATCCACAGCAGTACACTGCTTAGCTTAACGGCCGGTAACTTCAAAGTTGTCTTGCATGTTGCGTGTTTTTACCCGGCTTGCTAACGTTAGCCACGGTTAAGCCTACATTTAGGAATCCCCTGGTTTTGTCCAGAGTTGGGGGGGGGGGGGTGTTAAGACTGTGGCTTCACTGTGAGGACGAGACTTTGGTAGCGTCGCATGTCACCGCGGCTAACGTTACGCTAGCTGTTGTTAGTAAGGAAATACATCCAAAACCAACATGTCTCGTATCCTATTTCTACAGTATACACTACTATACAATACAGAATATGTCACGTGTGGGAATGGAGAAGTAATAAAGTAATGTCATTTCCTTTTCTACGAGTAAGTTAGAATTATGAGTAATTTGATTACATTATTCAAGTAACTTGCCCAACACTGTTAGGCACTGTTTTACCGCTGTATCTATCTACAGTATACAGCGCTGGCTCACAGCTTAACCTACCTAATAGGTGATGCTGTGTGTAGACGTCCCATTAAAAATGGACAGTTGGTGAGTTTTAAATGACATCTCCTCTGGGAAGCACTTCCTTTGTATTCCTTCTTTGACTTCATCAACTTCTCTGCTGTCCCTTCCCTCACCCTCGTGTTACACCTCACACTCTCCCTCATTCCTGTTCGTAATTAGGTCCCCTGACACTTTCCTCACTGTCCAGCTGTGAGGGTGTGTGTGTGTGTGTGTGTATCCTTGTGCTTGTGACGTTGATGAGGAACACATACTCCATTTATCATATCAGAGGTATGTGTCCCTGCTGGATTGAGAGTTTAAGTGTGTTTGTGTCTTCCTTTGTGTCTAGGTGTGTGTGTGTGTGTGTGTGTGGAGTATTTTTGAGCATGGCAATGCGTGTTGCACAGTAATTTGGCCTGTGTGTATGTGTGTGTGCATGCGGTTATGTGTATGTATCTTCTGGGCATGTGTTTGAGACGCAGCAAAGAGAGAGTTGAAGGACAGTCCATGCTCTTGAAAAAATACCTCTGTATCATACCCAAAAGGTTCAAAAAGTAGTTTCCTTTTCTCCAGTCTGTCATGTGTAGCTTCATCCCCAGCCTGTGGGGGGCAGTGTGACCCCAATAATCCTGATGACACCTGAGGATTATAGAAAAATCCAAATTAAATATAAATATATTTTGGTTAGAGCTGGATGAAAACCTTAAAAAGAAATGTTTTCTCAAACGAAAGTCCATAGTCAGATGTTTGTTGTTGCCATTCTCTTCAATGCAGAACACAGCATCCTCACCCAACATCAGATAAAGGTTTGGAACAAAACGGTAGAGACTTCAGACGATAGTTATAGCCCTTAGATAGTACTGAGATAGGGGACATACTACTTTAAATGTGTCTTTTTTTTCAGTTGAAGTTGCAGGACAGAAACAATGAGCTGGTTAGGGAAGCTCATTGCATGAACTCCTCTTCCTTTGCACCACTTCTAAAATCCCAGACAATTTGTTTGTTGTTCATTTTCCAAATTATGTGTTTTCCACTGAATGTACTCTTTCAAGCACTCATTGTTGATCCTCTCCCTCGTGTCTTACATGGAAAATATCTACTATGAGAAGTTGTTATATGGGTGACATATTATTGCCACCACATTTCATCAGTGCTACATGCCAGGAGCCATGCTTATTTCTTTTCTTTTATTTATTTCAAATTTAATAGAGGATAAACCCCTTGAGACGCACCATCTCGTTTTTGTTTGCACAAAAACATGGGAATTAACAGACATTTACTTTCGAGAGAATAGCAGGGTCATGGACAACTTCATTATTAACACGGATCTGCAGAACAGAGCTTTTGCTAAGAATACTAATGGACTAAGAACACTTTTCATCCTGTTTAGGATTACAGAAATCTTGAGAAAGACTTTCTATGGAAGTTGGATTTAGCATACCTAGTTTTTCTCTTTTCTTAAATGTTTGTTTGCTTCCCAATCAGCTGGATCCCTTGTTGTCCAGGCTTTATCTCTAAGTTTGAAAAGACTTATCAGATCTGAACTAATCCATGGTAAATATCTACCTTTAACTTTATAACTTACAACAAGGAGACTCTTCAAAGTTGGTCAATTTGAGAATCAAGTGCTTCCTCTACACGCAAGTGATATGTCTCTGCCAGGTTAGGCAGTGCTTTTTGAGTTGACAGAGTATTTATGTGGTGCACTATAGTTATCATGGCATATACACCTGCCTTTGACAAAATAAGTCTTGACTCTGTTTTACAACGTGCAGAGATGGATCTCTGCGGGGTTAACTTAGCTCTACGTTATGCTTGCATATCAGCTTTATAAAACATTCTTTCTTATATTTTTAACTTTTAACTATGTGTTACAATTGAACACGGGGTACAAACAAGGCAACTTCTATTCCGTTGCATCCCTGAGGCAAGGAACATAAAAGGCAATCAGCTAAACCAGACCTTGAAATCTCTTGATGTATTTAGGAAAAAAGGATGCCTGAGGTGAACCGTATACTGACCCGCTTCCGCTCATCAGGATCGAGCCTTAAGAGGCTGCTCCAGGCTGGTCTTTGCTCTTGTTGTGCTCTTAACCTCTGACAGCACTCCCCAACAGTTGGAGGTATGGCCTGAGGATGCAAATCTCTCCATCGCCTCACCCTGGTGTATCTGTTGGGTGAAAAAAACAACAGTGGGTGTCTGGCCTTGAGGCAAACAGACCCATTTCCTCTTTTTTGAATTTGTCCAGAGTCCAGATTTGACTCACTCTGACTGCTGGCAGCCTCCCTCTGGACATGATGTCAACCCCTGTGTTTTGTAGCCTCAGAATGTCAATTGCTTTTTTTCAGGCGCAGAGACTCCTGATGGCTGAGTACCAAGTTTTTTCTGCAGCCCTCAACAGTGGCATGGGTCAAGTGGTTCTCCTTTGTAAGAAGCCACTGCTAACGTCAAGGTATCTCGTAAGACAAGGTCTACTGTAGGTCCAGCTGTAGAGCATTTCACTTCCTTATAACCTCCACGGAGTTCTCAGGACAGGGCAGAAGAAGCTGACAGCTAAATAAAATACAAGGCCTCCCTGCAAAGTAGCATGTCTTCCTCATCATCGTCAGAGAAGTGATCAGCAGTGGAACTTGACTGTTGGCAGCTGTAATGATGAAGCCGTGGCAAGATGGGGCAGAGTCTGACAAAGTTTCTAGGTAAACCTCTCACAGTTTTCTGTTGTGTTTCTTTGCTGAGGAGCAGTGGATGAAGTGTAGGATTAGCACAGCCCATACAGGACCTGTGCCCATAGAGATAAATGGGCTCATCCTGATTGACTGAGTATGTAAATGCAAATTTCATTGTTTGGAGGTTCAAAGTTGAGTGCTCAAGACTTAACAGCTCTGCCAGAGAGCAAAGCCTCCGTAAAAGTAGAACATAAATTGTCTTTTGGAGATATGAGGCTTTCACTGACCACAATAAAAATGGGGACAAAGGCGAGGAAAAACAAGAAGAGGAAGGAAACACTTCACAGTATTTTGATATGCCCCCATATTATCCTTAGTGCCCCATGGGGGAGAACCTTTGTGATTGCTCCATTGCTCTTTTAAATCCCCTCGATTACCGTGTCTGCATTTCAAATGCCGCTCTACAAAGTACACTACTTCTGCAAGCCCTAAAGCCTTAGGGCTAGAACTATTGCGCACTAACTGGGGATTATAGGCTTGTATTTGCCATTTTCTCCTTGTTATTGGTCTTCAGTGAATAGCTCCATTCCCCCTGTATAAGAGCTCTCCGACTGTACAGAACTGAGCAGAAATATCTCTATGCATGGTGATGCATTGGGCAGCATGCTGAATTATTGATCGGTTCCCATGGATGATGATGATGATGAGACTTTGTAGTGTGCTGGGTTAGCTCTGGGGCAGGCGCTTTGATTAAGAAGAGTACCCCTCTTCTCCTGCTGAGAGAGAGAAACAGACAGAGAGAGGGAGAGATGGGGATAGGCGAAATCTATTACATTTATAAATGGACAACAACTCTCTGAAACATTTAGACAGAGAGAGGGAGTGAAAGTGAAAATGAAAAAGATAGTAAGGGGAGAGGGCGCATGTAGGGGATGCATAAAAAGTGAGAAGAAGGCTGGTAAAAGAATAAAGAGGAGGGGAATAAAGGAGAAAATATGAAGCATACAAATGGGAAAACCCCACTGTCAAGACAGTAAATGTTTTACAATCTATGGGAAACTACTCTGGGCGTTCAGCCCAGCACTGCCTGGGCTTGACTATAAGAGGGTTGACTCAATTTTTTTTTTTTTGCAGAAGTAACCTCACTAGGTTGATGTAGCACCACCACCGCTGAATGCTGTTCAATTTTCATATCATGCTTTCTCTTCCTGCTGTGCAACAACTAAAACACTTTGTGCTTTGGTATGTTCAATGTTTCAAGCCAAAGTTCTACCAGAAAAAAAAGAGAAAATCTTATGAGGTGCTATAATGAATGTGGTGCTTCCCCATGCATTTTGTTTTTATGCTCTGTTTTTTGTTCATTGGCTCAACTAAAAAATGAAAACCATTTCAGTTAAAACCAAAACTTGGTTTAAAAATAACATTAGCGACAAATGTGATGAAATCTCTATATTGTTTTCAGTTCTATTAAACTCTGAATGATTCATTGTTTAATTTCTTGTATCTCTTTTGACCTTTTTAATATAAATGCTTCCCGTCTCAGCAAGTACACTTCAGCAGCTGCATAACTTGCCACTTCCTTTTACTAGATTTAGTTGTGAATTCAATCTCCTAATAAAATTTAAACAAAATGAAAGCATCATTAACTCCTTGTTCTTCTTCCTCTTTCGCATCTATTTCTTTCCTCCTTCCCTCCCTTTTTTCTCTGCTGCTTTTCACCCTCTCTCTCTGTTTCACTTGTCTCATTCTCTCTGCTTCACACACTCTTTTACCTCAAGTTGTTTAAAAGACACTGGGGGTTTCTGTCTAAATTAGAGCCAGTCAATAGAGAGAGTGTGCCCTAAGGCAGGAAAAACTGGTACTGTGCTAATATATCTTAGCACTGATTATAGAGATCAAGTAAATGTGTGTGTGTGTGTGTGTGTGTGTGTGTGTGTGTGTGTGTCTACGTTCTGTATCTGCATGTATGTAATGACACTGTAAAGAGGCTGAAGCATGATGATTGTACAGTATTGTACAGTAACAGCAGATGGAGTAGGGGTGGGCTTCAATACTGCAATTACACAAGCTCCTCTCGTCCCCTTTAAGTGCTGCAGACACATTAATAGGCAGGGAGTCCAGGAGGAGAGCCGTACTCCACCAATATTACACATGAAGATCAGTTCAGTTGTTATGAAGAGTACTACTCAGCCTGTGAAAACAGTTGTGTCATTTCTTCTGTGGCTCTGAAGGGAGCGTTTCAAAGTCTGACTAAATAACCTTGATGATACCATTAAAATTATCTCGGCTTGGGCTCGCAGACACGGGAAAGACCTGAATTATGGGAAATGTTGGATTTAGTGTTTCTGAAGCTTGACAAGGGACTAAAAGTTAGGAAAACTCTGCTGCATCGATTTTGGAGTAATCTGTCTCTTGAAAATCCCTCAACTTTGTGAACGTAAAGTACCCTTGCCAGTTGTCATAACTTGGCAAATAAGTACCACAAAGGAGTAAACCTAAATAAACGTAAGTGTTTTCATTAAATAAATGGAATGCACAATTACAAATGAGGTGTGACTGTAGGCAAATTGTTAATGTCAGCACTGCCTGTGTGACTGGAATGAATTGAGTGATTGTGGATGTGAAACTGAAGAACAACAAAGAGCAAAGCAGTGTAGGGAGAAAGTGAGATCTTGTTGGTTGTGTGTCTATTCTCTCTTATTTCTATGTGAAATATTGATCTATACATGTGTCAATTACATTGCAACGACTCAGCAACGAAAGCATGGACATTCACACTCAGATATGCTGACTCATGTAACACTAACCCCCACGTACTCTACATATGCAGCTTCTAATGTATCTCCTATAATGTGACTCGGGGGACTGGTGTTTGCTGTTGGTGTCTGTCTCTGGGTGCGTCTGGTTTTATGTTTTTCTCGGTGTGCATGTGTGTGATGTGTCTAATCCACGTGGAATAATGCATGTACTGTACGTGTGTGTGTGTGTGTGTGAGTGTGTGTGTGTGTGTGTGTGTGTGTGTGTGTGTGTGTGTGTGTGTGTGTGTGTGTGTGTGTGTGTGTGTGTGTGTGTGTGCAAGCCATGATGAATTGTAGCTTACATATGACTTTGATTAACTGCCACTGAGGTCAGATTGCAGTGGTCAGCCAAAAGGCCAGACGCTGCTCAAGCTGTCAAGAAGCAGGGCACACACACACACACACACACACACACACAGATCTCATTTTTCTTTTCTGCAGGATTTCCTTCATTTGTCTGTACTATGTGTGTGGGCAGGTATAACCATGATCATTGCATTAGTCATAGATCACACGCCTCTTTGCATTAAAGAGTAAATACTGCCTCTGAAAAATGACTGGGCCACCAGTTTTATTTCTCTTTCACACACTCACAAATACACACACACGCACACACACCTTTTTGCCCTGTTTGATGTATCTTGCTGCCTCTTCCCCTTTCTGTCTCATTCAGCCTGCTGCCAAATACACAAGTATTTCTTTTTTTTCCCCGATTTATTTATTTGAAATGAAAGAACAATAGATGCTTAACATTTTATGTCTGAGTCACTAAAATTATGTAAACATCTTGGTGAAACACGATCGGTCTTGTTCAATTTTTATTCATTTTGATAATGATATTAATGGATTTGGTAATAAGGGATAATAATATGGATTTGTGTGTCAGTTTACAGATGCTCCAGACCACTTTGTTTTTTGGAAACATTTTGGAATCAAGAAAATACTTTTGATTGCCAAGAAGTTCCTAATTTACAATTTCTACATGCATTTCATGAATTAATCACATTGTCTCTCAGTACACTATTGAGAAAGACAGAACCCCCCCCCCCCAGCAAGAATGGAAACCACCTTATTGCAAAGCCAAGACCATGAAATGGGGAAGAGAATATTAAAAAGAGTAACATCTATCTCTTTGCACTGATCTCTCCACTCAGTCCATTTCATTCTTTCTTTCAACACTCCCCTCTCTTACCTCTGATGACTTAGCCCCCCGCCTGCATAATAAGAACGGAAAGTGTTCCTCTTTACCCCCCATTTACCGGCAGGAAAGTGACTTATATTTCACATCTGAGTAATCCTCAATGATTCATCATCGTGTCTGTCTTATCAAGCTGATAGAACATGAATTCACATTATAAATTAATCACAATAATGGCTGCATGAGAAGAATGGACATGTACAAATTGAAAAGGTTCGTGCAGTTTATTTTTCTATGCTCATGTTGTTTTGTATGAAAACTGAAAATTCAGCTGGGATTTGAATGGCTGCACCTATGAAAATCCACTTGTGGACCGACAATAAAACTCCCCGCCTGTGTGCAGTAATATATCTCCTGTTCATTCTCAAAACATCTCTTAACCCTGACTTGAACCTAATCCTAAACCCAACACTAAGCCAACCCAGTCCCTTAAGGCAGTCGGGGTTGAAAAACTGTCCTCACTTTGGTGTATTTTCCTCATCTTTCTACACTTGTGAAGACATCGTGTCCTCATAACACACACATACACACCCCTTTTACGGCCCCCATTGTCTCTCTCCTCATCGCTCTGTCTCTTCTCGTATTTTCTCATCTCACTCTATCTACTTCTTTATGATACCCTTTCTATCAAACTCTGTCACTTTCTTCCTCTCTCCGTCAGTTTCCATCCGTTTTCATTCCTTCGCTTCTTTCTTATCTGGCTCTTCACAGCTGTCTGCAGTGTCATTCACACTTTACTGACGACTGTGCCGCAAGTCGGCCTGTCTTCCTCTCTCTCTCCCCCTCTCTCTCTATCCATCAGCCTAACATACCTCCCTTAGGGCCAGCATTTTCTATCCCATAATTCTTGGCTGTGGCCCTCTGATGATTGCCTATTCCTTGCTGTAGGTCTGGATGTGACATCCACTTTTCTAAGGTCACCTTGTGGTGTGTTTCTGTAGGTGACGTGTGAACTTCCCTTTATTCACTTAACTTGTGTTTGCATGTACTGTATGTCTGCATCTGTCTGAGTGAAAGGAGCGCACACCACAACGCTATAAACCAGTGCTCCTACACTTGGAGAAAACCACATGCTACATTTCAACACACATGTAGATGATGTGTGTAGGTGCTTTATGGCTCCATAAATAAAAATCTGGCCCCAGTCGTCCACAAGGAGCGTGCTGTCGATGCACTGTCCGAGTCACTTGGTGGATTTACATTGTGTGCTTGACAGTTTTGCCAGCTTGCTGCTTCGTAGCTTCGGCGTTACCTGATTTACCAGTATGGGACCAGCAACCGGGCACTTCCAAATTTGAAAAACTTTGAAAAAGCAATATTTATTATGTCATTTTTAAATAAAAAAAGTTACTCGTAAAAAGCTTAAGTAGGCATTGTTACATTGCAACACGGTGACTTGTTCTCCCTCTCCTCACATATCAGATCCGATCTGTTTTCTCAGCTTATACAGTACCCCCTTCTCCTTCATTTTTCAAATGTTGGATCGGGTCTGATATCACCTTCAGATGTCTGACTGCACAATTTCATCATCTCTGCTATGCATCTGTAGTACGTGTTTGAATTAAAGTGTACATCACATTTCACAACATACTGAAATACTGCTGTGACACCTCCTACTGTTTTGTTGACTTTTTTTAATAATTTGAATTTATGTAGTATGTAGTAGTATTTTTAGTATTTTTATGACAAACACTACCTAATCAAGTAAAAATTGCTTATCACACATTCTTTTCATAGTTAATTCTTAGCTTGCAAATTGGTATGGTGGTCACCGCATGTTAATACATAGTTTAATTTGCTTTTCCAGATGACAAACCCCCCAAAACACAAGTACCTTTCTGTTTGTCCCCCAACCAGTATAGTAATAGTAAAGTTGCAATGGGTCCATGTGCTTCCTACAGATTAAAAGACTTCAAACAGAAACAGGCAGGACTACAGAACAGCAAGTGGGTGGAAGCTTTGAAGAAAACACAGAAACAAATCATTGTTTCAGTAAGGACATCAGACTGTATTTGTATACATGAATAGTGCAGAGAGTTGTAAAGAACAAGAAAGTGAGGGGAGATGTTGAGATTCCACAATAGAAATGTCATTTCCACTCAGAGTCTTTTCTCTTTTTGTGTATTGTGTCTTATTGCTTTACTGTTGTTTAAACGTATCTGTTGTGAAACATTTACAGTGTTGTATGAACTGTGAGATTCAATTTAATTTGATACATTTATCAGTATTTGCAGTCTTGTGATGATTCATTGACATGATGTGTGGGTCAGCGTTGTGTTTCATTCATCTGCTGGTTTAACAGAAATGCGTGTGTTCTGTGAGGCTGTCATTTTATGATGAGACTTGATCAAGCTGTTTATGCTGTCTATTCTCAGAACATTGCTGTTGTGATTGTTCATATCGTGTCTCACTCAGTGAATGAATATAAAGCTTATGTTTTAATCAAGGAAAAGATTCATGCCACCTATCAAAGTGACCTCAACCCTGAGTTTTTCTATGGCAGTGGATAAGTGGGAGGACACCTGGGAGCCAGAGGCTCTTTTACTAAGCAGGATGTGATTTCAGAACAAGCTCTGCTCATGCATAAAACACAAGCAACATGCACAATTGCTTAATAAAATATTGAATTGGTTTTCACAGGAGTATATGACTTTATTTCTTAGTCATGCTGCCTTATACTGTACATACAACCTTCATCTATGGCAGTAAACAAGTAATTGAAGTTATAAACTGTATTAATGATCTAATTATGAGAGGATATGATGTGATTCAACAGCACCAAATGACTTGTCTTGCCCTACAGATTAAATATGCTAGATTGTTCACTTTAGCACACCATGTGCCTTTGATGATAGAAATGCTCATTACCCAAGTAATACCTACAAACATGTTACTAATCACAGCAATCATTTAGATAAATGTTTTGCCCCTGTGATGCCATGAGCAGAAATGATTTAGTCCCCTATTACCAGACTGTGCAGCACAAGTGGCATTGTGGCCAAGTGACAAAACATTTAGGGATCTCTGTGACAACCTAAGCGGCCTAATATCCTACAAGAACCCCTTCGCTGTTATATTTTTTGATCAAATGTCGTAACGTAAACATTGTTACAACAATAAACAATAATAATAAACAGACAAATACAACTGTCACATATCCAGTTGATATGCAATAGAAGGCCAATGGCAAAAATCCAGTTATGACGCATGAACAGGCAGATTTTTCTAAAACGATTAACTTGTTCCAGGTGAGGTGCAGTAGCTCCTTCTGTATATAGAGTCTGTGAATAGCTCTTAGTCAGGCCCCTCCCCTGGGACCAATTTGCCTTGGGAGACCCTACCAGGAGCTATTGACCCTGACATCGCAGCTCCTCCAGGGTCACAGGGACACACAATCCCCTCACCCATGTTAATGTGACGATTCTTAGAGGGGCAAAGCGAAGGATCTCTGGGTCTTTGACACGAGTGAGGGTAAAATGGAGCGTGAGATGGACAGGCGGATTGGGGCGGCGTCAGCTGTAATGTTGTGAGAAATGCATTACTTTCCCAGAACAAGGCCTTAGGTAAAAGTCAATGTGTTATGTGGTTACATGATACGTTGCTGCTGAAACAAGGTTGGTCGCCGTACAATGTACATGAGGAAAAGCGTATCACTTTCTTTGGGGCAGCTGTGGCTCAGGTGGTTGAGCAGGTTGTAAATTGTTACTGTAGTTCGGTCCACATGTCAAAGTGTCCTTGAGCAAGACACTCAACCTCAAATTGCTCCCAACGAGATGGGCGGCGCCTTACATGGCAGCTCTGCTGTCTTCACTGTATGTGTGAGGGACAGGTTATGTAAAGTGCTGTGTCCTGTTCAGATTTAAAAAACTGCTGTGTAACTGCAGGTCATTTACCATTTGCTTCTATATTGATAACAAATATTTTTTCACTTTCACCGGAAAAAAAAAAAAAGGCTTAAACTAGAGAATGATTGACAGTTACATATGGGATAAGATTCTTTTAGTTGTTCACATCCACACAAACACACACGCTCTCTGCATTCATATGCAGTAATGCGGACAAGCCTGCTGACCACAATTGCTCTCTGTATTGAATCGTGGTCCGGTCAGGCATGATTAATTTGTGTCTGCTGTTCAATTGGTTTACGCAAAACCCCCAGTTCACCAATCAGAGGGCCTCCTTCACTTCCTTTGGAATGTTAATGTGGAGTGTTGGCGCCGCGGAGAACAAAGGTAAGAGAATCACGTCTGGTAATCCTGTTGGTGTCAAACAGGCTCAGCTTTTATTTTCTGAAGGCAAGAGGAGACGATAGGGAGACAGACAGACATCCTCACTAGGAGCAGAGACAGAGAGACAGGTAGATAGTTAGGCTCATCGTTAGAGAGGCATGCACACGCTCAGACAGAGGCACAGCCTGAACTAGAGACAAGAAAATGAGTGGAATATTAAAATCTTCACAACTAGACAGACAGTAATACGTGTAAGAGTGGGGAGATAGGTGAGGATGGATGACAGGAATATGAGAGACGACACAAATCCAAAATATGCAAAAGAGAAAGGTAAAAAAGAGAAGCTAAGAAATGGAGTATGTAGCAGTGAATGGACTTAATTACTTCTATTGCTCAGCTCAGAAATATCTAATTCATGTTTCTAACATCAGCTACATTAATTAAGAAGCAATATCTGAGCTATTGTGCCCTTCCCCAGTGTCATTCAGCCTTCATTACAGCCACTTTGATACTGAAATGAAACAGCCTTCAGCCGGATTGTGGCCATTATACCACAGAGGCTTGCTGCTATTCAGCCAAAATTACACAGGCAAGTTCCTTTTGGGTTTAGCTTGCTCTGTCTGGGTGGGTGATTTGTTATTTTGAACATATAAGTGTCTGTGTGTGTGTTGGTGCATTTGTGCATGGGAATGTGTATACACAAGATTGCATGCTGATGTGTGATAGCCAATTTGTTTATGTTTTAGTCCTTTCATACAGAGTTGATAATGCGGTCAGTACCAGCTATCCTTGTACGTGTGTGTGTGTGTGTGTGTGTGTGTGTGTGTGTGATTGCATGCAAGTCTATTTGTTTAAAGGGACACAAAGTGAGGCACTTAAAGACGGCCATTTAGAGCAGACAGGAAGGACCCTCAGGCTGCAAATTAAAACACATCTTGTAGAGTGACAACGTAGCAAAAGACTGTAGAAAAACACACACACAAGAACACACACACAGCTGCACAGAGAGGCTTACAAATCCACACGCACATTTGTACTTATTGACAATTACAAGGAGATAAACACACACTAATACACTTGTTTCTGAGGAAAATCCCCCCCCACACACACACACACGTTACCCTCGGCTTCATTGAACTCAGTGTTCCAGACGGTTAAAGGCAAAAGACCAGCTTACAGTGACACTTGGAGGTAGAGCTAAAGAAAGAATCCTTTCGTGAATCCCTAATCTTAGCATCTCATAACACCAACCCGTGTGTGTGTGTGTGTGTGTGTGTGTGTGTGTGTGTGTGTGTGTGTGTGTGTGTTGGCTGGCAACCAAATGGTACAAGTACAACAGGTGAGTGCAGATTAGATGAGGTATTTTGCTCAGTAAATACACATGCACAGTCCTAAATGTGTGTATTAACAGTACTTTGTGCACACACTATTTTGGAGGTTGTAGGTAGATATGTGTATAGCATCATATGATTGATGTGTTTCTGCAATTAATTTTTATGTATGATCTTGCACATGCACATACCACAGCATCGTGTTTGGGCTTGTTTTTGATTTCAAATTCTGGATAGTGAACAAGACCAGAGATCAGCTGCAATTTAGGTTGGGCTTTTGTATTATGGCATAATAGAAAGAAATGTGTGCAGTGCAGTAGGACTAATATGCAGTTCTTTTGAATTGGAGTCTGGCTTAGTGCAACTGCTGCATGTGAATTATTTATGGATGTTGGAATTTCCACCGGTGTTATAAAATGCTGCATAAAAAAAGTGTTTTTTTTTATTTGACAAAGCAGCTTGAATTTGATTGGAAAATCTTCCCATCAACTGTTTGAGTACCAAGAATAACTGCTGATTTCATAATTGAAGTTAGCCTCGGTGCCACTGCTCAATATGTCGGCCTACACACACACACACACACACACACACACACACACACACACACACACACACACACCTCATTCCCTTTAGAATATGTTCCAGTGAGTGACACCGTTAATCCACTTTCTACGCACATTACCCCTCTTCTCCACTTCATCGTCTTTTATCCTCCTTTTCACTTTACTAACATCTCTACGTACCACACTCTTATTCATAAAGACAGAGTTTAATTTCAGCATCGCTGCATAAAGCTTCTACCTTAAGTGCTTAAGTCAAATAATCAGTGTTTTTTTTTAATAAGAAAAATTCTGTTCCCAATGCAGTTAATTTGTTTTTGAAATTTTCCTAGAAGATTTACATGTGGTGTATGGCTACCAGTCTTAGCAATATTTCCATTATTAAATATTTACTGTCTTTTATTGATATACAGTAAAATGTGTGTATCCTTGAAGGACATGTGCTGCAGCAAAACTGCATTACTTAACCACCTGACGCACAAATACACAGACAGACACACGCACGCAGTCCTCTTGTTCGACCTTTTTCCTGTGAGCATGTCACACCACTCACCAATATTCACACTCCCTGCTGAAAAGAGTGCCTCGGTTAAAATTTACAACCCCATGCATCTTAAGCTTGTATGTTTATTGCCTGAAATGGCAGGATGAAATCAAATTCATTACAAGGCCGTACATCATTCTGAGCTGCCTGCCAAGGGCTTTATGTTCACGCTGCAGTTAGCTCAGCTTCCCACCATGGCAATACTAAGCGGGAAGTAACACGGGGTGTGTGTGTGTGTGTGTCTGTATGTGTATGTGTGTGTGTTTGCTTAGCATGTTAATTTTGAGGCCTCCATGTAATACAAGTGTCAGGTGAGGGCTGTTAGCACGGGTTTGTATATATTTTCAGCCTGGGACTCAGAGAAATTTAGTCTCTCTCTGTGGTACCTGGGCTCATTAAAACATATTGCTTTTCTTGCCTGTTTCCCGTTTTGGATCTAGACCTGGAGCAGCAGCCAGGCCCGCTCTGATACTGGCTGACTGTGTAGCACATTATGAGTTATGAGATGCAGCACAGTTTGGGATTAAATCCGCTGTGTTATCTTTTTTTTACACGATGCACGTTTGGTCTCGCCTGTGATGAGGGAGCTCTCGCTACAAGATGACCAGAGAGGTAAATCTGTGTATAGCGAGCTCTCGCTTTCTCTTCCCCCATTCGTCCCTGTCTCAGTCCGTATCACCCCTCATTCAATGCTTTCACCTCCCTCTCTAAAAGCTGCACATCCTCTCCTTCCCCCTCTCCTCCTTCTATATTATGTATCATCACTCCCTCCTTCCATCTCTCTCAGCTCCTGTACTCTAGATTTTCTCTGACCTGTGTGGGATTATGGCTCCTGACATTTACTAAAAAAACCCTCTTCACTTCCTCCAGTCTCCATCTTTCTTGGCTCCATCTCTCCTGCTCTTACCCTCCTCCATACCCCCCCTTCTTTCTCCTTTCTTTTACTTTTCCCTCCTTTCCTCCTCTGTCAGCTCCCCCCTCCTTTCCTCCCTTCCTCCCCCCTCTGCAATAAGAGTGACAAGATAAGAGATTGCATTTCTCCGCTCAGCAGTCCGAGCTTGAAGAGTGTCATGTTTAAGGAGGGGAGTACCTGACATGGCGCATCAAACCTTTGTAACATTTCAATGGGCTTCCTATTTCTCTCCACCACATCTTGTCAGACATCAACCTATTATTGACAGATTGTGGATTAGAGAGGTGGAGGGGGAACCCAGGGCTTTCAGCAGATTGCTGCTATCTGTGTTTGCTGCTATCTACAGTACGGGGTGCTGTGGGACAAGCGCTTGAGGAGGCAATAGGATTTTCTCTGCTTGGATGACTGTGTATGAGCGATGTCAGGTTGTTGTACAGTGCGGACTCAACAATAGGTACACGCTGAGTGGTGGGGCTAAAGGGGAAAACAATCAGAATCAGAATCAGAAATACTTTATTGATCCCCAGGGGGAAATTACACAATGTACTGTATGTACAAATAAAGTTATATAAAATATATACATTTACAATATTTGAGTGAAAAATGAAAAAGGTGGAGGAGGTAGGATGGAAAAAAATCAGAGCAGCAACAAATGAAAAACAGATGCAGAGAAAGGGAACCATGTGATGGAAATGTAGGAAAGAAGGAAGAGTAAATGGGAAAAAAGGTTTGTTGCCGTTGAAATGTAGATATTCAAACTTTAGATGATTCTGAGCACCCCACTTCTCCGCCATGTTGGAAAGTTTGACAGTTCAATTTAGGGTTGGGTGGATTGATACCCAAGATACCCAATATATTCTTAAGAAACTCATCACTGACTGCGTTCATTTCATAACTCATGACAGTTTTATTCCATTACATGTTTGTATATTAAATATATATATTTTAGATATCATGTACTTAGAGGGCTGACCTAGTTATAGATCTTTATATTGTTAAACGATCCTTATATCATGTAACAACCAACATTTAAAAAAGTAACTGTCAAGTAACAATACCTATACTCTTAGTTGAATTTTTCGGACTCTCTCTGCTCTTTCCTGGAGTTAGCTGTGTTCAGATGTCCCCAGATGGCCTGAGCGCATCAATATTACATTTGCCTCAACTGCACCTTTAAGGACAAGCTGTGCAGCTGGTTTCTACTCCCATTCCACCCGCAGCCACAGTTACAGTCATACTAGAGGGAGGTTGTGACGACTGAGATTGTGACAAATGTTATGTGTTCTTACTCTTTCCTCTCTTTCCTATCCTCTGAACAAATTTTCATCACTTAATTTCTTTCTTCTGCTGACTTTTCTTTCATCCTTTTTTCCCCCATTAAACTCTCATTCGCTACTTTCTCCTTGTATCACTTCAATTGCTCCTTATTTCCCTGCTTCCTTCTTTCCTGATTTGTCCTTTTTTTCCCTACCTTCTATAAATCTCCCGTCTCTACTTCACTCCGCTCCTTTCTCTCTCCTTTGCACCCCCCCCACAATATGTCCCCCACTCCTCACCCCCGTCTAGCTGTTTACCAAGCGTCCACTCTGTCATCTGCACTGTGACTGATGCTGTGCCGGTGTCATCCCTCTCTACAGTGTCACCACTCTGCCTTCAAAATTCAATCATTTAGTGAAACTGCAGTCGTGCACCATCTCTCATCTCTACCATTCTGGCTCTGACTGAGAGACACCATTGGCATGGCCTACTGACGCCCTGCGTAGATATTAAACAGTTTGGACACTTTAAGCATTTTAACTCTGATGTGTTTTGATGGGTTTCACTGGTCTCTTGGGGATGATAGCAGTCACAGTCCTATTTTGGGAAGTGGTGGGGGGAAGGTTTCTGCTGAGTGAAACCCAAGCTGGACCAAACTGGACTGTGACACCTGAGACTGGATATTTATCACTTCCTGAGCTGCTGCTTAGCAGTATGAATAGATCACGTTTTATATTGATTTAAAATGGATTTAGCCAATGGCAGGTTTACATAAGACAGAGACGCATGGTTTAGAATGGACTGTGAGGGCACGTCATAATGCATCTTGGTCATATCATCTGGCACAGTGTCATAGAAAACCATTAATGTCATGGAAATGACTTGTTTCATGTGCATGCAGTAAAATTGTCAAGACTGTCTACCATCTTGTATACCAGTGACACCATAATTGGAGGGGAAATGTCCATCCTGTCCATCCTGTCCATCCATATTCCCTAATGATTACAAGTTGTCAAAGAGTTGACTATGGTAAAGGCTCTCTAAATGAATAAGAATCTATTATTGTCAAAGGATTTCAATTTCATTCTGTCCCTCTAAGTGAAGCTAAAATGCACACTGTCTGCCAAACTCTTGTGCTTCTGCTTCGTCCTCTAGTGGTGATCCAGTCAGTCCTCTCTCTCTCTTCTGTCTCTCTCCTCCTTCCTCCCTTTTTATTATTTTTCTTCCAGTTATATGTCTACTTGTATTTTCTTTCTCACACTGTGATTCTCAGATTTCTTTTTTACCCACCTGCCCCTCTCATTTTCTTTCCTCTGCTTAATTTTTCTCTCTCCGAGGCATAGGCCAGGGCTGCACTTGGGAACTGTGATTGGATCTGGCTTACAGAGGGACCAGTGAGATGTCTCATTCCAGACATCTTGGATCTGGATCTTTGTCCTCCAGGTGTCTCTTGTCTCTTCTCTCTGAATGGTATCCTTGAGTTTTGCCCCCTGTGCGTAGGTGTACTCTGTCCTCTTTCCAGGTCTTTGTGGTGGAGAGGAGGTTGTGTGGCCCTTCCCTGATCCATATTTATATATGTTTGCAATCTATCCAGCTAATATTATCATTGTATTTCTCCATATTGTAATTTCACTTCTGTACACACGACATCTATTGCGTATCTGCCCATTATGGAAGAGGGATCCCCCTCTGTTGCTCTTCCTGAGGTTTCTTCCTTTTCTTTTCTCCTCCAAATTAAACAAAATACGTCATTTGTCCATGCCCTCTAGAACGACACATAGAAACGTTGTCTGATCTTTTGTCACTTGAGCGTAAACATATGTTGTTTTGTGGCGCTTGCTGAAACAACTGATGCTGTCATTCCTCTTGGGAGGACAGTTTCTTTTTATCTCTTGCCAACATTTTGGGGGATTTTGTTCTTATCAGAAACAAAGTATAAAGGATAGAGGGCGCCGCATGCTGTGCTGGCTGCAGGTCTAGTAACAAGAGGTGCTCTTGGACTCATTGCACATGTAAGATGGATCTGATCACAGATTGGAACAAGACTGTCCTCGCAAGAAAAGACTTCAGGGTGGTTGGCTGGATGCCCAAAGTGTGGCACTTTGACACAGTTTGTACTTTCAGTTGAGTAACTGAACTGTCTCCTTACCATAGAGGCAGCAGATCAGAAAACGCTGATATGAGCCAATTTTTGAAAGTCATATAAGTCATTTTGAAAGGCGCTGACAAAGGTATGATGACCGGGTGATTACTGCACATGTTAAGTGTGGACACATCACTATGATCTTTGTCTTCCCCTTTGATTCTGAATACAAAATTCACAACAAAAAGACAACTACATATATATTAGCATAACGTTAGCCTACCCTTGAGGCAGAAATTGCCTTATTGTCTTCCACTTTATTTCACTGACAAACTCCTTCTCCTCAACTTCTACTAACACCTTTCCATCATTACTATATCTGTAATTGTCTATACTACAGCATATCTGCAGAGCCAGATAAAACAGTGTAGGTCAAGGTGTTAACAGAAGGAGGCTGAGCAACACAGTAAACCTGTTCTCCTTCCCCAGATGGATTTATTCTAGATAGATATGCACTGCCATCATCATCTTCAGATCTATTGTGCGGCCCACTTTAAACCCCAATCATGCAGGTCATATTCCCAGTTTTATCATTTTTAAGCGATCCCATGGAATTTGCCCATAATTTTGTAATCATTGGAAGTTGTGGACCTGAATTTAGACACATTCAATTTTAAGACCGACAAACTCTGAGTGAAATGAAATGAAATGATATTTTATCTTCCTGAAATACCCTGACCAGCTTTTGTCCTTTAAAGTCTAAGTGTAGGTCTGGGATGTTAGAAATCTCTGCCTTCTGGAGGTGTCATGGGTCTAATTCAACGAAACATCTGTGAAGGGAGGTGCCAACTTGATAACCCCGGCATGCAAGAGCTGGAGTGTGTGACTCGCACTCTCAACACTGTAACATTCAGATAAGGTGTCTGACGAATGGTGCTGCTTTTCTGGTGGTCCTGTGGATTTATTATTGTTTTGTGTGATGTCCTCTGTAGGCACCATTCCTTGGACATCTGAATTAGGATTCTGTATTTGAATGCTGTCCTTGGATGATTGCACAAAGGATTACAACATTAAATCCTGTGTATCCTATGTGTTGTGGCTTTTCTCTCTTATCCATCCTCAAATGAAGGACATAGTGTAATGTTTTTTTTTCTCATTACAATAATTTAAATACAGCTCTGGTGTTTAATATATCCATTGTAAATGCACAAGTTTCGTTTTACTAGATGTGAAAGACTCCCAGTATCTAAGCTGCTCCAAAATCAGACTTGGGTTTCTCGTTCACAGCCTTGTTTAACAACACAGGGGAAATTTAGCAGGTGCTCGTATCCAGAATGATGTACAATATGAGGAGCGGTTCAGCAACAGAGGAGCATCACTTTGGATTCAGGCATTCAAATGCAAGCAGGCAGTATAAAGGGGGTGTGAGGGCACAACAACAGTACTGAGGCAGTTGAATAACTAAAAACCTGTGGACTATGTAATGCTTAGTAGCTAAATAGTGCAGGCCCATGAAAATGAAGTCAACATCTTACATTTTTCAGGAAGAAATATGCATTCAAAATCTTGTTGTTTCCAAATGTTGCGTTCATAACTCATCCTATTGTTGCAGTCATTATAAGTCACAGCTTTATTGTGCAATCCATCTTCTTTCACCAGATTTTACCATCATCCAATCTATAGAAACTAATAAAGTAGGAATTACCTTAAAATCCCTTTAAAAACACTTGAAATCCCCCTTTCTCCTCCTCAACACTGCTCTCCTTCCTTCTCTTCGTCATTCATATTTTCTGCGATTCCAGCAAAAGTCTTCTTCTTTTCCTATTTTTCGATCCTCCAGGCCTTCTACCTCATTGCGAGGTGGTAATATGAGTCACTGAGGGAGTGCCTACGAGCACAGTCAGAATCGGAGACAGATTAGAAGGGAAACTGTGGTACGAGCCAGATGTCAAGAATGACCTGTGATTGCCAGGTTCAAAAATAGCCTGAAACCACAAAACATGTGGTGCATGTACGGCGTGATGACACATGCACACGCATCTTGTGAAAAGATAGTATGCCTTTTGATAGCAAACACAGTAGTGCCTTCTGCGTCCTGCTGGCTGTAACAGATGGCTTTCAACATGACGCCTTGCTGTGTGTGTGTGTGTAGCATGTTTCCTCTCTGCTGCTCTTTTTTTACTCCTCGCCTTGTTGTGTATTCGCTGCAGGACTGCCACCTTCAACATGACTCATACTGAGATGTGGAGGGGGGGCTAATAAAAGTGACATGGCCTGAGTATGTGACCGAGTTCAAAAGTTGAAGGGTTAAAGGTCAAAAGATTACGGAGTCTGGGTCATAGAGTGACAGGTCATATTATGTTACATATGACACACCATTATAGAGAACATGGGCAGTGTGTGTGTGTGTGTGTGTGTGTGTGTGTGTGTGCTTGTAGTATTTAGAAATGAGACGTAAATTCAGTTTCTTTCTAGAGTGATTGAAATCTTTCGTGAGAGTATTTAGTGTGAGGCTCAGTATGAGTTCACTTGAGCATCAATCTTATTTCTGAAAGGACTTTACCAGTGACAGTGTTCATTTGCATGTGTGTGCGTGCGTGTGTGTGTGTGTGTCTGTATTTGTGTGTGTGTGTGTGTGTGTGTGTGTGTGTGTGTGTGTGTGTGTGCGTGTGTGTGTGTGTTTTGGCAGGCTGGGCACGTTAGTAGGTAAACAAATCAGGGGAGACTCAGGTTTCTCCTCTGTCGTAAATCAGATTGAAAGTGCTTAGTCATTCACACACACACACACACACACACACACACACTTTCATACTCATCAGCTGCTCAGTGAATCAGGTGGCAACAAGCTGTTTGTGGACCCAAATAAACAATGATTGGATGTAACATCTAAAATCACAATGTGTGTGTGTTTGGTGTGCATGTGGTTGCATGGGTGTGTTTGAATTTGCGTAATTGTAATAAAGAAATACTGTGAAAGAGAACTGAGGATTGCCACAAACATATTTAAAAGTCTTTCAATGTCACAAAAAATGAAAAAGAAACCCAACATGAAATAAGTAGCTCAGCATCTGTCGTTCACAGCTCGTGTCATCGCTCATCAATCTTTGTCGGTCTCTCCCTCACCTCACTCAGTCTACATGATGCACAGAGAAATATGGCCAGCGGCTGTAGCACTGCTGTCAAGATCCTTGTCCTTGTCATCTTTTAGTTTTTATTATTGTCATTTTTCTTACATCACCTCTAAGTTGGACAAACTTTTGAACTGAATGATCAGTTAACCTTAGAAAACCTTTGTTGTACACACAAAACACACTGTTAGGCTAGCACAAGCACAAAGGTTTGTATAAGCTCTGCTTTATACCTGCCTAAAAACTTGAATCAAATCAATGATGAAACACAAAGGCAAGATTGAACTGAAAGGGTGGAAGGTAAGATACAGAGGGTGGAGAGGTAATAAAAAGGCCAAGAAAAGACAGGATATAGTCCTTGTGAGATGAACAGATGAGAAGGAACATGATTACAAAAGAAAACGTATGAATACCAAAGAAAAAAACATTTTATAGCAAGGTGCCGTACTTGATCTCCATTTTAGACCAGCATTTCCCCTTGAAATATATCGGTGTCAGAACATAGACAATCCCGCTGCAAGTATTTGACACTTTAAACATCTATGTGTGCTTTCACTGCAAATGTGTCAACTTTTCGAAGGTTAGGGTTAAGTGCTGAAGCATTTGAGGTACTTTGTTTGCTGATGTGGAGCTGTCCATGGTGCTGATCTGCCTCTACACTAGTGCACACACAACTTTCTAGCATAGCTCTGAACTGTTAAATACACAAAGGTAGACGCTACAAGTCACATGAAAGTCTGAGATCTGCAGATGAAGAAAATTCTCATTGAATATTTATGACAATTCAGCAACACAGAGCTATTTCCTCTACCTTTGGGGTTACGAGGAGGAAGGGAAACACAGTTACAAAGTTCAACCAGAGTTCAAACAGGCTTGACTTCTCGCTCCAAGCGAAATCCATGTCAGAAAGAGCTAGCAGTTTCTTCGGGGGGTTCAGACAAGAGCGAGGCTGTGAAAATCCCAGCTCTATTTAGTTACATTCTTTTCAGCTGCAATCTCACCTCTTTACTCTGAGCTACTGTGCCCTAATAGAGTCAGTAGAAGTCTCTGGCAGCATTGCTTCCCAGAAGTGTGTATGTGTGTGTTGGAGCAAGTGAGTTTCTGTTCATGCATACATTTGTGTGTGAGTGTGTCTGTGTGTGTATATCGTCCCTCCTCCACAACTGGTATCACTGCTGCGAAAATGAGACCCCACTTCCCATTCAGCCATGCCCAGTAAAATAAAGGGGTAGGCAACTAGTTATCAACTGCTTGCATGACTGAATGTCACAAATAGCGGCAACACGCTGTCACTCAGCCGTGCGGCTTTGAGTTGTACCATTGAGGCCTCTACAACTCGCAGCTTACCTATCATTTGTTTGCAATGATGAATAGACGATAGAGGGAACATTCAAGAAGAACGGTACGGTTGTGAACCCGGCATAGAAGGGAAAGCAGAGAGGGCGGGGTGAGGCTAAAAGAGGGGAGGAAAGGTGCGTGTAGAGCAAGAGCATGAATGAGAGTAAATGAGAGCATCCAGTCAGATAACAAAAGGCTATGAATAACAGACAGTTGAGAGGAAAGTGAGGGGGGAAAACCCTGCAAGAGGTGAAAAGAGATTATTTGTTGAAAGTAGCGAGCGAGCGAGTGTAAAAATGAAAAGCGGGAACATTGTGAGTGGTCTATGTGGGATGAAAAGACTCTTTGGTTTGTTCTGTCTTGGGGCTATATGTCAATCAAACGTATGTGTCATTCATCCCGCCCACACTTCTTTTCTATCAGATGAGAAACACGAAGCGCCGCATCTGTACGTGAACTGGTGAATCAGTTAGTTGATAACAGAAACCCTTTGCTGTGTTGTCTCTCTGCTTGCTCAGGCAGCACATCTAATAAACTGGAAGCGATACAGAGAAGATTAGCATGGCCCCTGCGAAAGGATGACACGCAAATTCATGAAGCGTTATTCGTCCCCAAAAAAACAGGGCCCACAGGATTAAATGACTGCAGACCTGTTGCACTGACCTCTGTGGTCATGAAATCATTTGAACGCCTGGTCCTGTCCCACCTCAAATCCATCACAGACCCTCTGCTGGACCCCTGCAGTTCGCCTACAGAGCCAACAGGTCTGTAGACGACGCCGTCAACCTGGCTCTACACTTCATCCTCCAGCACCTGGACTCCGCAGGATCCTATGCCAGGATCCTGTTTGTGGACTTCAGCTCTGCCTTCAACACGATCGTCCCGGCTCTTCTTCAGGACAAGCTCTCCCAGCTGAACGTGCCTGACCCCACCTGCCGGTGGATCACAGATTTCCTGTCTGACAGGAAGCAGCGCGTGAAGCTGGGGAAACACGTCTCAGACTCGCGGACGATCAGCACCGGCTCCCCTCAAGGCTGTGTTCTCTCTCCTCTACTCTTCTCCCTGTACACCAACAGCTGCACCTCCAGTCACCAGTCCGTCAAGCTCCTGAAGTTCGCGGACGACACCACCCTCATCGGACTCATCTCTGGAGAGGATGAGTCTGCCTACAGGTGGGAGATTGACCATCTGGTGACCTGGTGCAACAACAACAACCTGGAGCTTAACGCTTCAAAGACAGTGGAGATGGTTGTAGACTTCAGGAAGAGCGCAGCCCCACCCGCCCCCATCACCCTGTGTGACTCTCCAGCGGACACTGTGGAGTCCTTCCGTTTCCTGGGCTCCATCATCAGCCAGGACCTCCGGTGGGAGCTGAACATCAGCTCCCTCATCAAGAAAGCCCAACAGAGGATGTACTTCCTGAGGCAGCTCAGGAAGTTTAACCTGCCACAAACAATGCTGGTTCACTTCTACACCGCCATCATTGAGTCCATCCTCACCTCCTCCATCACCGTCTGGTACGCTGCTGCCTCCACCAAGGACAGACGCAGACTGCAGCGTATCATCCGCTCTGCAGAGAGGGTGATCGGCTGCAACCTCCCATCTCTTCAGGACCTGTACTCCTCCAGGACCCTGAGGAGAGCAGGGAAGATCGCTGCCGACCCCTCCCACCCCGGACACCATCTGTTCGACCCCCTCCCCTCTGGCAGGAGGCTGCGGTCCATCAGGACCAAAACCTCCCGCCACAAAAACAGTTTCTTCCCCTCTGCAGTCAACCTGACAAACTTACATTGACCCCCCCCCCCGAACACAAACACTACTTATACGTTATATTAACGTACATCACCAACATCAATGTACGTTACTTGGCAATAAACAGTTTCTGATTCTGATTCTGATTCTGATTCTGATGTGCACATGCAGAAAATAAAAGAACACCTGGCTAACAGACGTGGGGGGGGGGGGGGGGCGGGGAGGAGGTAGAGAAAAGGAATGAAAGGAGAAAAGACAGAAGGACTTCAGTAGTTCAGTAATAGATACAGAAGGTAATAGAGAGACAGGGGGCTGGCCTTCCCATAGGGAAACAAACACACATAACACAGCAGAGAGAAAGAGTATAAACACACATTCAGATGTACTATTCACTCATAATGGGGAACAAATTTGTTAACCACACACGGCCTCAATACTGAAAATCTATAACGCACATTACCTCTCCCTGGATGCGATGTGTGGTTTTCAAAAATGTGTGCATATGGGGCCGGGAGGTGTGTGTGTGTGTGTGTATATACTCTTAAAAGTAGATTTAAGCTGTATCTCTGTAACAGGAAATCTCTGTCCTGGGAAACATTTTCAATAGCACTCTGTTGTTGTTCAGTAGTGTGTGTGTGTGTGAGTGTGTATATATGTGTGTGTGTGTGTGTGTGTGTGTGTGTGTGTGTGTGTGTGTGTGTGTGTGTGTGTGTGTGCGTGTGTACATTGTAGGGCCAGAGTGACCAATTAGAGACCCTCCATGAAACAGTTTGGAGAGTTTGGAATGAAGCAAACTTTTTACACTCGCACAAATCTGTCTGTACACATAGCTACATATGTTTGGGATCCTCTCAGGAGTATAAACAAGTCATAGACAAACTGCTTATGAGTGTTTATGTTTGTTTGTTTGTGTGTGTCCTAGATCCCCTCTATTCATTTTGCCGTGGCCTTTATCTCTCTCTTTTGCATCCCCTTTCTATTTTTATTTTTTTATACATTTTCTCTCTCAGTCTCTGGGTTTTTCTTTAATATTGCTCAGACATTGGCACTGGGCTGTCTGGGCTCTATTAAAGTAGTTTATTCATGATACATACATGCAGGACATACCTAACTAAAAGCCGTATTTGCTTATAGTCGTCTTTGGGAAGTAAAACACTTTCACGAATAACTGTGTCTGCATGATGGAGCACTACAACATTAGTTCATTACAATTAAACTGACTGCTACGTTGGTATTCATAAGCTAGGAAGCTAATGAATCCTTGGTGTGAGGGTGTTTGTACAAATTGACTTGGCTAACAGGTTAGTTGGCAGGCTACTTAGCCTCATGAAGCTGTAATTTTAAACTAGATAATTATGGTGGAATGTAGAGACGGAGCAGGGACAAGAAAAGACATTGTGTGTGTGTGTGTGTGTGTGTGTGTGTGTGTGTGTGTAAGAGTTCAACAGACGCAGTATGATTAGGCTGCAGTTTCTGCTAGCTGTTTATCCCTATTACTGCTGCCAAGGAGCTTACCAGCTAAATTGGGCAAATTCTGGTCCCCTAAACAAATTACTCGCTCTATTTGAGGAGGGAAATCAAATTAAGAAATTAGCACAGATCCAGCACTGTACCCCAGCCAGTAAGACTATTAGTTCTTAGTTTAGATTTTGCCGTTATTACATCAACTAAGCTTAGTGATACTGTTTGGATGCCGATGCGTATGGATTACCTTTACTTTGCCAACTGTAAGCACACTACAAGTTTTGATTAAATAGCAAAATGCATTTGTACCTACAGAATCTTGTTAAACATAAAGTGGGCCAGTGTGTCTCCCGCATTGTGTTCTCGAGCTGATGTTCTCCTGCTCTGCCTCAAAGGCTAATTGTTTGGGGAAATCCTGCATCACTAATGCAGGAGAGATGCAGGGTGGCTGGATCCTTACAATGCCTCTGCAACTCTGGAGCGCTGAACAACTGCTGTGATTTCAAAGAAAGTCCCCAAGACACATTTAATGCTTCTAATAATGAGTTTAAAGCTTACAAATTGAAAATGGTCCTTAAAACAAAATCAGATATGCAATAAACACTTGTCTTTGATTCAAGCGTCACAGTCTGATTACATGGGGTTCTAATTTTTCTCACTGTTAAATCCATTGCAAACCTTGATATAGACTGTAGAACTCTAATGCACAAATAAAGTGTGGTTGCATATGCACAGTATGTGCACAAGCCTCCACATGGACAGTGTGCAGGTCCTGCAGGCAAAATGATTTTGGCTCTTTCATTTGGTTGTTCCACACATTACTGCAGACCTTTTGAACAAGCGAAGAGAGAAAGTAATAGGGAATAAAAGGATAAATACTGCAGGACATAGGAAAACATTAGACAGAAGAGCGGTTGGGGTGGGAGTGAGAAAAAGAAAGTAGAAAACAAAAAAAAGGTGACGCAACAAATGAAATGATTGGATCAGAGTGCGAAAAAAGAAGAGTGCGCTTATGAAGAGAGATGGAGACAGGAGAGAGTGAGAGAAGAGAAATCACCAGCCATACGTCATCTGCTTCTCTCTATCCTTTTCTTTTCTTTCCCCACTTACATTTAAACTACCATCTCTACCCATCTCTCTTCTTCCTGTCGCCCTCCCTGTTTCTCCCAATGCACTCTCACCTGAGCAAGATTAATCGTTCCAGTCGAATCACATTACCTCCCAGCCCAACTCCAAACTCCCCATACACACACACACACACACACAGGGAGATGGATAGAGTGAGAGAGGGAGAGGCGAGCCAGAGAAAGAGGGAGATGGAGGATGGAGGGTGGGGTATTGAGGGAGTTGAATGCATGGATGGTCTGCTCATTAAACTCATCACATTATTTTAGCCGTGTGCTTTATTACACTTAACTGGGACACTAGGCACTCAGTCAAACACACTCACACATATTTCTGTTCACAAATCCACCCTGAGCTGCAGGTTTGCCCTAATGTGTTTATGACATAGCATGTTTAATTTGAGGAAGAGGATGATTCATGGCCCCTGATAACAATGCTTCATCATCCCACAGCACCTATGGCATAAAGAGGGGGTGTGCAGGGCAGGAAAACTGTTGTTAATGGGATGCTAATCATCTCATAACCTGGGAAATGGGCTAACAGGCACAACCCCTCATGCAATTGTGTTTGTGTGTTTGCGTGTGCATGTTTATTGATGCTTATGTGCATTTTGTTTTCTGTGTGTGGATGCGTGGTGGTGTGGTGTCCACATTTGTGAGGTGTGTGTGTGTGTGTGTGTGTGCGCGCATGTGTGTGAGGGTGAATATTGATCAATCGCTATGTGCTCCATCACCCTGCCAAGCATAATAAGGAAGAATGGGACACTGAGCAGGTGCTCTCCCTCTGTTAACTTATAAAACATATGCACTGGAGTAAACACCTCAATCACTGAAAGGGGCTGTGGTTGGTGAATTAATAACATTTACATACTATAGGGGTAATACATTTGTAGTTTTTATGCATACGACCTCTTAAGATATTCAAAATTCAGTTTTCTTTCTTTTTTTAAGGTGCAGTGAATAAATCCTGGTATAATCTCCCCTTGGGAAGAGGAAAATCAATATGTAGGCTAAATGGGGTCAAAATAGTCAAGACACTTTTATATGAATGAGTCTGTCAGCAGGCTACATTTCAAGGTTTTTTTTACATTAAGGAAAACAAAGCGAACAGTTATAATATATTCTTTCTTTTAGCCCCATGAGGACTCATTTTTTTCCCAAGCCACCTGAATAAAAGATGTGAAAATAAGGTCCATTTTATATGTTGAAACTCACATAAGGCATGTGCCTATACTCCCGCGATACATTATCACATGCTTAGAGGACGATGGCTGTGTCTTAATCGTCCATCCCAAAACATACGTGCAGCTATCCTGGTGCATTTGATGTATACTGTAAGTCTGAGTGTTTTGTTTTAGGCTGCTGGAAACACGAGATTTTTGGGGTTTACATTAGTCACATCAACACGATTCAAATAAGCTGTCTATCATCAAATTTATACAGCACTGACTTACAGGCAAGCTTATTTTCGATAATGCTATATGCTCCAGGTAAATTTTAAATAATAATGAATACATAAACAAACTGATTAGTGGTGTTGAGCCTACCAGCCTGTGCTTATGCATGTGTATGTGTGAGGCAGTGTGTGCATGTGAGTCTGTTACCACTTACTGTGTCAGTCTGAGCCTCTCTTGTTCTTAATCTCTCGCTGGAGACACGAGCTGTTGTGTGCAGGGCGACGCTGGTCACGTCTCAGGGTGTTCCAGTGTGAGTGTGGTGTATGTGGATTATTCAAATAAGTTGGGGACGCTAAGCGTCCGATAGCTACTCTCTACCACCTTTGTTTTTCTCACTCTGTCTCACACTCTCTCCTGTCCAAGTTGTTTCGTCTGTCGTATCCATTTAGTCATTTCTCCCTTCTCATTCCACTTCAGCCTTTTCCACTTTTATCCGTCAGCATTCATTTTTAAGTAATTTTTTCTGCTTTTACAACTGTCTTTATTTCTGTTTATCTATTTTCCTTTCTCTACTCCCTGCAACACAAACATGTTTCTCTCTGACTCCCACCTCTGACATGACTGTGCATCTCTGCTACTCAGAGTCTCATAACTCTGTCAATCAATCAGAGGTGATATAGGTTTATATAGCATGTGTCCCTGTGTCATTGGCCTCTGATACACAGGGCTACACCCACCATGGGCACTTTGTAAAATGAACAGGCCCTTCAGGATGGAAATGGTTAAAACATATATTAATTAGATTGATGATGGTATTGCCGGCTGTAATCTCTTCATGTGCACACATGCAGTACAGTATGTGCTGAAACATGGACTCTGAAGACTTCACACTGGATACGTAGGAAAAAACTTCAATGACCACAGTTATAGATGGAAGATGTGCGTGAACTAAATTCTGCAGGTGAATGGGAAGATAAATGGAGGTGGTGTGTACACCTAACATATTCTAGGTTAAAATGATGGTAAACACTTCATAAAAAAGGAAGGAGCTATATGTCTGTCACATTCAGTTTGTGAATGAGTGCAGTTTGTATGTGTTCTCAACATATCAAAGGATAATATTGGTTCATTACAACATGAGTGACAACTATAAGATTATACTCCATCCATCCAGGGCCGGGTCGCAATGGCAACAGGCTAAGCAATTTAGTTCAGACGTTCTTCTCCCCTGCAACGTTTTCCAGCTCCTACTGGGGGATCTAGCGGCGTTCCCAAGCCAGATGAGATATATAATCTCTCCAGCGAGTTCTGGGTCTACCCCCAGTCTCCTACCATTTAGACATGCCCGGAACACCTCCAAAGAAAAGCGCCCAGGAGGCATCCTGATCCAATGCCCGAACCATCTCAACTGGCTCCTTTCGATGCGAAGCAGCAGCAGCTCTACTGTGAGCTCCCTCCGGATGTCTGGGCTCCTTACTCTATCTCTAAGAGTGAGCCCAGCCACCCTACGGAGGAAACTAATTTCGGCCGCTTGTATCGGTGCTCTCATTCTTTAGGTCTCTTCCCAAAGCTTGTGACCAGAGGTGAGGGTTGGAATGTACATCGACTGGTGAATTGAAAGCTTTGCCTTCTGGCTCAGCTCCCTCTTCACCATAACAGTCCGGTACAACGCCTGCATCACTGCTGATGCTGTACCCATTTGCCTGTCGATCTCACGCTCCATTTTACCCTCACTCATGAACAAGATCCCGAGATACTTGAGCTCCTTGGTCTTCAGGACAGCAACTCACTCCAAACCTGGAGGGAGCAAGCATAAGTAAGATTAAACTTACAAAATTAATTGCTGGAATTAATTTCACAAAGAAACACAAGCGGTCAGATGATAAAACGGATTTTAAACAAACCCAGGTTTGACAAACTTACACTTTGATTTAGCTTTGTGCTTATTTTTGGTTTTACTTCTAAGTAAAGTGGTGTAAACTTGACTTGTTTATAATCTGTCTGAATTCTTTCCCTGTATTCTTTTCCGTTTATCAACTTAATTGGCAAACATTTGTAATTAATGTTCTGCCAAGTTCAAAGTTGTTCATCCAGAACATATCAACAAACGTTCACTGAGAGCGTCTTTCATTTGTTTTTGTACAATATCTGCTCTTGAAATAAACATCCACTTGTAGTACATAAAGAATTATTGAAGTTTTTTATGGTTATTTATGCATTCAAAGCACTTGCTTAAGGTTGGGCAAAGATTGTGGTTAAATGTTGATAGTCAAAAGTGACTTTATGCATGACATGGGACCACTATTTTAAGACATTTTACAGACCAAATAATCAATTAAGCAGGACAATAATCGTCAGATTAATAGATAATGAAAATGTCTCATATTGAGGTGCTGATTGCTGATTGAATAGCTGACAAATGCTGGTAATTTGCATCCAATTTAATATGGCTCATCACTGTAACACTGTTTACTACTGCTAGTAAGTTGCAAGTGGCATACACAAGAGTTAAAATGCTTTACTGTGATGTTTTTATTTTGCATAGCCACACGTAAACTCAAAATATGTCTGCAAATATGTATTTCATTTTTACCGCGAATATTATAAGCCACATGCATTTATTTTTACTTTGTTACCATGCGGGCCTTTATTGCTTTTGACTACAGTTAAAACTCTAACACAACAGACTTGTGTGTTAGAGGAGTGACACAGAAAAGCAAACATTTTAAGTGCATAATACCTATGAAATGGGATGTAATTTGCAGCAAAAGGATGAGAATTGCACTAGATTTCCCCAAAGTCGTATCTGAATATGCATAGCTTCCCAGCTTTATTATCATAACATGATGACTGCTTCCTGCACATACAACTGTTACTCTAATTCATGTATGACTGAATGGATGGTTTATGTAAACTAGCTCCTGAATTATTCATGGTATAGATGCCTGTCAGAAGTTAAATTTCCTGCTGTGTGTTTGTTTGTGTTCATGTGCATGCACGAGTACATGTTCATGTGTGTGTGTTTGGTTTTGTGCATGATTGATTAATGCATGTGTGTCTGTCGTCAAACTGTTGTCATCAGCTCAGGATAGTCATTTGGGCTTGACCTCAAGTAATAGGGTTTGACAGCCAGTGGCTAAGACAATAATTACAAACACACAGACAGCCTGTATCAAAGCCTGCTGACTAGAATAAAAATCATTTTAGAGCTGTTGTTACTAAAGAGAAGCAATTATCTGCACACAATACTAGACTCAGAGAAAAAAAACAGGCAGAAGCAGGAAAACTTCTACTGCAAAGAGGGAAATACTGTCCTTTGTTTAAAAAAAACGAATGTTAATTTTTGCTGATATTAAAGGACTGAGCTGAATACGTTATAATAAAGGTTCAAGGTGTGACTTGGTTCTTGCATTCTCCTTCCTCCCTCCAATCCCTTATTGCATTTGCGACACTGTAATGAGTCATCTTCTCCCTCTTTTTCCCTTCATTCTCCTTCACCCTCTCCTCACCTCACCTCTCCTCTTTCAGTAGATGTCACTGCAGTTCCACCACCAGCCAGGGGAGCGGGCGGATTGCAATGCATCGTGGGACACAGACAGCCGCAGGTGACGATAGCGGTGACGAAAGGGACTGTAGGGGAGGGGAGAGGTGTGGAAAAGATATAACGAGGGGAGGAAGAGGACAGATAAAGGGAAAAGGGAGGGGAGGATACAGGTAGCTCTGGCGAGAAGCGTTGGTGAGAACTGAAGTGCAAAACAGAAATCTTTCACATGCACATGCCAGCCTAAAACATGTGCATGTAAACACATGTACACTGGTACACAGGTACAAAGCTATTAAGAACAATGACCCATAAACAAACACATACACGCATACACACACATTCCAGAGATGCAATTAGCTGTCATGCCCCCATCTACTATCAGTTAGTAATGAAGAGATAAAGTGTTGGCGCATCAGGGGAAATGTGGGTGAAGATAGAGGTGTTGTTGACTTGTTTCTGTCAAACGGATAGCAATCTGCCATCTCTCCAGTGTTCCACCACTTCCCCTGATTGGAGCCCAATGTAATTACTTTATTCAGTATCGGAAATGAGAAATATCACTGATCATCCAGTGACATTTAAAGTAACGTTTTACTTTGCTGAATTAGTAGAACTTGATGTTTCTTTGGCAGGTTGGTTGCAGGTGCAAAGGTATCAACGCCCTCAACGTTTGTTAGTTCTCATCAACTCAACTCATATGTCATCAAAAGAGCACATCCTTGTGATTTTTGTCTTTGTTTTTAAGTTAGTTTTAGTTGTTTTGATCACATTAAGATGCTGATGTGCCTGATAAACTGTAGATTATTTAACCCCATATGATTGGACCTAGGGCCCCTTGAGCAGATCCGTAGATGTTGATCCATAATCTCAATTACAGATGAGATCTGACCCTTGCTACCAGGACTGTGTATTGTGTATGTGTATTTATGGTAATACGAAAGAAAAATGCCTTTGTATTCAAATAAAACCAGAGGATGGTGTGTTTTGAACTGTGTATATCGGTATCTAATACTACTACCACCACTAATGATATTCTTACTAAACTACTTTGAAAAGACCGCATTAAGTGTTAAGATAATGCTGAGACTACAGACTACAAAATATTTTAGCCTTTTGAGATCGTCACTGTGTAATCATAGGGCGACTTGGCAGATTACACACTGGATCCCGACCAATCAGAGCTTGCCGCATTGTATGACTTGTGCACTGTCATTATTCTATTTCGCTGTTCTTGAATTCCATATGGAATAGTGTTAGGCCATGTAGACATATTATATGTCTGAATGCCATATATCTGTACAAATTAGAAAGAAAAAAACCCAGAAAATAACTTCTTATAAGGCTGGAAAAAACATACCACAACACACCATGAATTTCTTCAGTACAGATTTAGGATGGAGCAAAGTAATTTAAGGTGAGTTCATCTTTCACTTTTTCCCTGAATGGTCGGACCCTGTCAGTGAAAACAACCCTTAAGTGAGCCCGATTGGCACTATCTACTGTCCCCACTGATGGTAGATCATTTACCAGGAGTGTTCTTTTTTTTTTTTTTACCAATAGAGTGTTTTGGTGGGTAGAGCAAAAAGACCAGCCTTTCTCCAGCAGTCCTGCTGAGATGAACCACATATAGCACCTCTGAGAAAACCCGCAACAAGCAGCTAATTCCTGCCCCCTTTCTGGGGCTTAATTGGGCAGGAAAAGAAGTGATTTGTTGATAAAGTGCATATCTAAATTCATTAGAAAGTGTCAGTATTTGGTAAGAACACTCATATGCAGGTGGATGAAATTAAAAGTGCCGGTGCTCCATGGGGGTGGTTGCCAGCCAAATTCAAGCATTGGATACCACCTTTGTTGGTTGCTTCTCTTCCTGCCCTCTGCTCCCATTTGTGCTTACATGAATGTGCAGGGAGTTTCCACATCACAGTAATTCCACTCAACATAATTACACTACTTGTTCATGGTGTATTTTAACTTGGACAAAAGTGGTCTGTGCAGAATTAGTACGGTTGTGCTCTCTTTTAATGTGCAGTTTCTCTCTTGGGTAAACACATTGTCTGTCTGAGTGTTTGGTTGCACTCACTGGATACTATTAAATCCTTTTCAAGTACCTGTTTCACCAGAAAAAGAGAGAGTAACACATGCGAGTGGCAATGCAGGGGAATCAGTGTGGGCTTATGCGTGTGCGTGTGTGTTTCAATTGTTGAACGTGTGAGAGTGGATTTCCTTTGCTTCAAGTGTGAGTCTGTGTGTGAGTGTGTGCATGTGTGGTCTTAAGCATTCTTGTGTGTCACAGTTCAGGAGTAGACAAGTGGAGAGGAGCATTAAACGCCCTCTTCCTCCACTAATCAGGGATTAGACAGTGTTTAAGAGCATAAGAGAGAACCATAAAATAAATGAGTGTGTGAAAGAGATGGTTGAAAATGCCTATGAGGAAATGAAGTGAATAGCTGGCTGTTGTTTGGTCTTAGTCATGTCTCGATAGCGCCATGAATGTGCAGCAAGCCAGCTTTTGATTTCCTGGAATTTCTCAGTCATTCACAGTTGCTTTGTTTCATCTCACCCTTCTTTGAGCCACCAATAAAGAAGCAAATGTGAAAAAAGTGGAACTTTTTTCTAGCTCAGTGATCACATAATGTATTATACAAAGAAGTTAGTTGAATATTCATGTAGGAAGAAAAAAAATGTTCAAAGTTCGGTGGCCTCAAGTGACTTGTGTTGTGTCAAACATTTAATCACTCCCTCACTCAACTCAATGTGTTCAGACATTAATGCAGCCTCCTCAATCATTTCAATGAGAGCACACCATTGACGCTGCATCATTTTGGCGTAGTGTGGCATTGCAAGATCATGTGACGCACGCAGACTTTTCCTCTTACACAATAATTACAAAAAGGACGCCTGTAAAACAGTGTATACATTTTTCTGAAAGTAACAAACACCCCAAAATGAGTCTTTGTATTATCAGAATTTGATCCATTACTTCAAATTTTTTTCTGAAGCTTGAAAAGTCTCAAAGAGCCATATCAGTAAATGATTCCATGCCACTCATGAGCCTGCAGGAAGTCGGCCAGCTTGACCACAAGACGTCTCTTAACGGGCTCAAAAACATAGAAGCCCATGTGAGCCTGAAAACTCTTCAACATACGGGCAGCATATCTTGAAAACGCAGTACCCAGTGCTCTTCATACATCCATGGATTGTTGCCATTATAACTGTTCACAGTTGTAAAATCTCTCCTCAGAGTATTATAAACTGAGTTTTGGTGTCTGATAAAACTGTAAAAATCAGGGATGTTTCACTCAAACTAGTCTACCAGGATCGTATTTCATTGTCTGACCAGTACCTGAAGCAACACGCCCCCACCAAAGCAGTCACTTGTGTTTTTTCAACGCAGTGCTATTTTTAGTCTAAAGACTCTCACACAATGTACTTCACTTACTGCCATATCGGTGGCATTGCAGCTAATGGCAAACTTTTTGACAACATATTCCGCAAATGGTAACTTGACACAACGGGGAGAAAGGTGATACCAGTTTTGTTGCACGTACATAAATAGAGATTTGATGGGAGGTGAGAATCGAGGTATGAGGAGAGAATGAGAGAAGCAGGGTGAAGGGAAAGTGTGAGAGAGAGAGAGAGAGAGAGAGAGAGAGTGAGAGAGAGGATACCGGCAGAATGAAAGGGAGAGAAAGAGATAGAGTGGAGGAAGGCAAGGAAGGCAGTCTTCCTGGGGTTGTAGGAATGATTAATGTGAAGCTGTCAGAGAGGTGGAGAGGGGAAACCACAGCGATGGAGGAAGAATCATGGCCAGGTGCAGAGAAAAGAATATGACAGAGAGAGAGACAGAAAGAGAGAGAGAGAGAGATGATGGCATGGAGGCATGAAAAGGTTTCAGGACAGACTGTAGAGAGTGAAAAAGAGCGAATGTGTGCAGGGAGACAGCGGTGAAAGCATGAAAGGGGTTTCAGGAAAGACTGCTTAGAGGGAATGAGACAGAGAGAGAGAGACAGAGAGAGAGAGAGAGAGAGAGAGAGAGGGGTGGGAAAGAGGATTCAGCAGAGACTGCTGAGAAACCAAAAGAGAGGCAAAGAGAGCAATCTGGAGAGAGACAAGGGGACACCAAGACAGAAAGAAAAGAGATGGTGCTACCTGCTAAGATGAGAGACTCTTATGGTTTCTGTATGAGACCCTGCTGTGTGTGTGTGTGTGTGTGTGTGTGTGTGTGTGTGTGTGTGTGTGTGTGTGTGTGTGTGTGAGAGAGAGAGAGAGACAGAGAAAGAAAGAAAAAGAGAGTAAGCTAGTAAAAGATGTGTGGAAATAGTGAAAATATGTTCTTTGTCGCAGCGATGGCCTGATTGTTTAGCATGATAGTGTGTGTGTGTGTGTGTCTGTGTGTCTGTGTGTGTGTGTGGCACTTTGCCATAACTCCCACTTCCGTGTGAATCAGGCTCTATATCGGTCTGTAGCTGCAGTTATTGTTCAACTTCCCCTTTGCCCTCACTCTGCTTTATTACCCCATTCCATCAAATGGCTCTTTCTATTGTGCATACCTATGACAGGTATGTGTGTCTGTCTGCGTGTGAGTGCTTGCATTGTAACATACTGTAACAGGAAAATCATTTGTGGACAAGGTGGTAATGGGAAACTAGGTTGTTTCCACTGAATCCTCAGTCTTGGTTTTATTCTCATATTTTCGTTACTTAAGACTTGGTCATGAGAAGCAGCTACTCACGACCTCTGATGTAGAGATTTGGGAAACGCAGACTGTGGCTCAAATGGTACAAGCTGTGCTTTGAGCTGTGCGTTACAGCTTAAAGCTGCTTTAATCAATACTTCCATATTAACCACAAATCAAATGACTACATGTAATGTGAAAGGAGACTCATCGTGACGGACCCACCGAGAATTATTACCCGACTCTGCAGTTTCCCTTCCATCTTTCAGCTAATTGTTTTAGTTTTATGGCCCACAGCTTTACTGTTTTGGTTCACTACCACCATCCGCATCAGTGTTGTATTCAGATGCAGCAGAAAGCTATTTTTAGTAAGAAACCTCTAAAAACCCACTGAACACTACGTGCCCAGAACCAAACGACTGACAGACAAAGTTAGCAACTAGCTGGTGAACATAGTGTAGCATTTGGCAGCTCAAGAGCAAGATAATTGGATAGGAAACAACACACCAGAGTTAAAAGTGGAGTGAATATTTGCCAGGTGGCCAGAAACACAAAATGAATGCTAATGTTGCTCCCTATAAGCTCAATGTCTAAATCAGCAAAAGTTCGCCATATCAACTATATAAGGTGATAATGTGTCAGTGTTGGGTCCTGAATTTCTACATTAGATGTTGTGAGTAATACATTATCATGACCCAGATTGACAAATACCAGAATTCCCTGAATGTATATTCAGACACAACCACATGTATTGATGTAGCCCCAAGTTATTGATGGGTGACTTGTTGTGCCACATAAGTGCAAACATGATTCAAAGCAGTTGAAATTGACACAGTCATTTCAACCGTGAAATACAACAAGCCGTGTGACTCAAAAGACAAAGTAGTCTTGTCCCATGTTGGTCCAGTGCCATTCATTTAAGTTACTTTGAACTGTTTTGTGTATAGGAGTGGGAAATATTGCAGCAATATCTCAACACTGATTAACACCCTGAAGTATTTAAAACCATATAATAAAAAGTTAAACTCATTTCATTTTGTCAGTGTTGTGAAGCCAAAACCCTGAACTTAAACTGAAATATAATACTGAATTATCAACTCTAATTCTACACTGTATGTATTATTTTTTAGAATAAAATATCTCTCTGTTGGAACAATGCTTTTTTAAACTTCCTGGTCCTTAACAGAAAGAAAGGAAAGGTGGTTTACAGAACAGCAATTGAGCGTTTAAAGACAGTGTTTTTTTTCCGCACAGGGCCTTCAACCCAGGTCCTTAGAATAAAATCTCCCTAATCGCTGGATGACTCTGCTGCCGTCATCACATGACTTGATGTGATTGTGCTTTAATGTACATTTTTAGATGCATTTGCAGCCTGTAGCATCAGTGAGTTGACAGTGTGGCAGGACAAATGCCAAACCATAGAACAAAGATAATCAACATCAGCCATAAATATACATAAATGATAAAACTTGACTCAGGTAGAAGAGTCAGTTTTAATCAGTTTTATCTCACTATACAACACTTTAGAGATTCAGTTTCCACAAATCACATCTGGTTTTTATTAGACAGTAATCAGAAAATTGGATGTTGTATTATTGTTGAAATGTAACCTTCCCTCAGGGACAATAAAGCGCATTGAAGTGAGCTGCAGTAAGAAACCCTGCGAGCTGCAAAATGCTAAACTGCAGTATAGTTGACCATCTACCCCATTGGCTTTGAATTTTAATCAGCTGAAACTGTAAAATCATTTTTATGACATTTCCGTTTTCCTGATTATTATGCAGAGGACAGAGACGGGAAATATGGAAAATAAAGACAGGGCATAAAACGCAACACAAGCTGTGAGCTCGATGTGAATTGTTACGAGTTGGTATGCAGCAGACTTTACCTCACAAGAAAGTAGTTTGTGTTCTGCCTGGAGTTTGTGCCTTACTGCCTCAAAAAAAAATTCTTCTTCATTGGTCTCAGTGGAGAGATTTAGTCACCTTTGGGCCAAGAGCTACTTCAGAGGCCATTTCATAGAGAAAAATGCCTTTGAGAAATGAATACAAACACAGGGGTCATCAACACACTTACTCTCCAGGACCAAGTTATTAATGCTCACAACTTTACAGTGCATCCACTGCAAACTGTGCACTAAATACACCAAAATGTTTTTTTTTTCTTTTTTCTGCATCTAGCAGATCATCTGTCACAGCCTGGTGATGGAGAGACAGTGGCATTCATAAGAGACTGAAGCTTACCATATCACTCATTGAAGCACAGTTGTATTCAAGACAAGAAGGAAGGCCTCAATAACAAGTGTAGAAAACTCAAATTGAGCACTATTTGTCAGGGATGGTACAAATTGCTATTATATATTTGCCTGGCACAAGGACCATTTTCTCCTTCTATCTATCTATCTATCTATCTATCTATCTATCTATCTATCTATCTATCTATCTATCTATCTATCTATCTATCTATCTATCTATCTATCTATCTATCTATCTATCTATCTATCTATCTATCTATTCATAACTCCCTCTCTTCCCCTCTCTCACTCCATTTCCTCCCCTCCCATAATTCAGTGCTCACTTTCTCCCTCACTCCCATTATCTCACTGCAGAGTGTGTAGGTGGTACAGAGTACATGATGGCTGATTAAATAGTACAAGCAGCACATACTAGAGGCTTCATTAGTCATAAAAGGCCAATTCACCAACAATTAAAACCAGCTTCACTGACTTTAATGACACCACACAGACATCATGAGCTTCACCACTTTATGAGATAAAAGGAACCCAAGACCATTAAAGAAAATATGGAAAGTCAGACGGGGTTACAGAGGAGAGAAAGCTGCAGCTTTGAGGGTGGGTACACGTTTAGTGGTATGTTCCCAGCCAAAAAATCATTGTCTGTGCACTCTGCATAACATGTAATGGTAATAAGGGTGATGTTAATGCTCAGGAGGATGGCAATGAAAAGAGTGTCTGTCAGTGGCGTGGCGGGACTTTTCCACTAGGTGGGGCTACTAAATCTTGGCATGCTATCCGCCATACTGTCACGTAAAAAAAAAACTATGCCGAGAGTCTCTACCATCACTCACACAGACAATTTACAACCACGAAAAGCAAGCAGGCTAGCTAAAGCTTTGTTTATGCTCGCGCGAGCAGGCCGCCACAGAGAAACCAAACTACGTGACTTGTTGTCTGTCTGTCTGTCTGTCTATCTGCCTCCGCTCCGTTTCAGTACTTCTTCAAGCTACCTGGGCAGTGTTGCCAGGTTGATTCAAAAACGTAATTATTAGCCAGAAAATAATGTCAGTATTGAAAAAAATAAGAAAAACATCTGCGCCATGACGAATCAGGCCAAATTTGGCAACATTCCTTGGGCGGAAAATTTTTCTGCCCCAGATCCAGTTATTTTCTGGTGTCGTGTCAACCAATCAGGGGCCACCAGGGAAAGCCGAACATATTACACTCATACCGCTGTTGGGCAGAGATAAGTGCGCCCTTCTGCACACAGACAAAGACTGTAGGCAGCGCTTTTTTATTATACATTGCACGTTTTTGTTATAATGTATGATTTATGTGAGAGTGACAACTTAAATGTATACACACACACAACACAACAATAACATTCACCATTTTTCATTAAAATATGTATTTCACAATTGGAATTGCAGGAGGGGTGGCGCCCCAACGCCCTTAATGGACCACATGCCACTGGTGTCTGTGATAGTGTTCTCATACAGGAAAGATACTAGTTAAGGGGATGTACTGCAAGTGAATTATCGTGAAAATATAGACTGCCCGAGAGACACAGTTCACATAGAAAACAACCCTCATGGCTTTTTTCAGGTGTGCGTCCATCGTTAATTTTGTTAATGTAAAAATTGTTCCACTTTGTGTTTGCTTTTTTTTACAGTTTGGTATAGCACAGCTCCCGTGAGGAATTAGTAATCGGCTGGAAGGCCTGGAGTTGCTTAACTATTGTACCATCATTGTCGAAGCAGAAAAAGCATATTTGGGCAAAGGGGTAGAGCCAGGTGGAATGGAGGTGGGAAGTTGAGCGTGATGACTTAAGACACGTGTTGAAACTGTGTTAGCCTTCTTTTTGTGTTATTTTTTAAGTGGTCACGAACAAAAGTTCCCAAACTGGATTGCTCTCTATTTTTGTCTCTCGTTTTTTTTTCATCATGTCCACTTTCACCTCTACCCATAGTAGATCGATGATTCTTAAAGTTATGTGGTACTGTGCTGGATGTGAGAATTTTAGACACTCCGACCCTCCTGATTTAGCATGCAGGGCCCGAGGAACAATGCCTTTCGATTAGACCCGGTTTTGTAGGAGAGGGAATGACATTGATTGGCCGAGGGAATGGGGATTGACATTGATTGGTCCCGGCTTGTTTGTGCGGGCAGGAAGTGATTTGCATAATGCAGACATTGGCAGTCTGCCGAGGCTCTGTACGTGGTAAACTAGGCCAGAATATAAAAATCTGGATTTAACAGTAGGAAAGGGCATCACTGAGATGCAATGTATGAAATGGTGACTTTTCTTACGTGCGTATAAGCTCATTTTGTGCTCATGGAGATCATAATTTTGATCAATTTCAACAACAAGAGGATAGAAAAAGCGTCACAGAAATATTTAGTGGGCCTAATGACTGCAAATAGAGAAAGAAAAAAGGGAGATACACAACAAAGACAGTGATGAAATATGTTTGTCACAAGGCAAAGAAATCCAAACAGAAGCAGCGAAATGAATAAGAAAATGGATGAGACAGAATGAAAGAGAAACAAAAAATTAAGGTCTGAGTGAGAAAGGAAAGGGAGGGATAAAGAGGAAGGGAGAAATGCCAGAGGAAGAAGGGGGAGAGGGGAGACATGAGAGAAAATCAAGAGGAGACAAAATAACAGAAAGTAAGAGAAGAAGGCTGGGGAGAAGAGAGAGCAGAGACAGGAGACAACAGAGAGAGCGCTGTGTCTCCTGGTTGTCTTTGTTTACTGTGACAGGGACAGGTGGAGGCTGACAGCAGGACCTTTACAGAGAGCCGGTTAAATAAAGAGGGGATGGAGGGATGGAAATGAGCAGAAAGAGAAGAACAAAAGAAGGAGGGAGACTCCGAGACTAAATGCCAGTCCCCAAAAGGCTGCCAAGCCTTCTGTTCCCTTCCTGCTCCGAGTTGTAGCACCATGTGGTTGATCAGCAGCATAAATCAAACTGCTACGATTAATTTGACTACCTCTTGTGTTTATTTACTTTAGGCATTACTTTTTGACTATAGTGTCATCAGTACAGGGACGTCATGGTTACTTTTATATGTGACCCTACGGCATATGCATTTGTTATGTCAAGTGATCATTCGACCACTTTGGTTCAGACGAAAAAGTCTCAACAGCTATTAGATGTCAGATTATAGTCCTGACTTGAAATGTCTAAACAGCTGTTGGATGGATTGGCATTAAATTTGGGACAGGCTCGGGTGCAGTCCCTCACCGGATAACTTTGGTTTGCAAGATGCTGTAAGGGGTGCAAAATGGATGCAGTTATAAGTTAAAAAGATGTATTGCACTCTTCCAGAAGTTACAGAGAATATAATTCAATTCAATTCAATACAAGTCCAGTAATTGTAGGTCCAGTTAGAGTCCTGAAAGGCCTCAGCAGTCAGTCCACTGATGTCCATACTGTGACACAGCGGGGATGAGATGATCTCCTGTGCTGATTGGTGGAAGACCTCGGGGGTATGAGTCTTACGCTTCTCTTCTCAAACAGCATGTCAAAAATTCACTTTTTTCTTCATGAGAGAAATGCAGTGGACGGACAACATTAAATATTGAAACAATCTCCTAGTGGGCTCCTTCTCCTAAGAAATATGGCTTTCGTACGTGTTATAGAAAGCAGTAGGAAGACCATAAAGGGATAAGGGAACTATTCCAAACCAGTTTTCAGTGGCTTTTTCTTCTTGGGACATACAGCCAGGATCAACTTAACAAACCATTTTTTATTCTGTAGAGAGCTACAGTAGCTTTTACCTCAGCAGCCAGTCCACTGATGTCCATACTGTGACACAGCGGGGATGAGATGATCTCCTGTGCTGATCGGTGGAACACCTCGGGGGTATGAGTCTTACGCTTCTCTTCTCAAACAGCATGTCATGGAGGGGTAGGGGACGTTGTTCAGGATGCTAACCAACTTGGACAGCATCCTCTTCTCCGTCACCACCTCCGGAGAGTCCAGCTTATCTGTCCAGCAGCATCCTGTTGCAGATGTTGAAGCCTCTGAGCCTCAGGAAGTAGAGCCCTCTATTGCCAGCCCACCTTAGCCTTAGCCAGTCCCACAAACTGTGGCCTGTCGGTCAGGTAATCTGTTATCCAGGAAACGGGGAGTGTTCACCTGCATGACCCTGAGCTTAGTGCTAATTAACAAATGTTAGCATGCTAACAGGGTAAATTAAGATGTTGCTAAACATTAGCACGTTAGTATTATCATTGTGAGCAGTTAGCATTTAGCTCGAAGCACCGCTGTGCCTAAGTACAGCCTCACAGAGCTGCCAGTATGTCTGTAGACTCTTATTTTTGTTTAGTGGAATATATGTTTGAGGGGTACTTGTGCATCAAAGTAAAACAAAAAAATCAAAGTAAAATTTTAAATCAAACAGAATATCAAAGAATATTTGAAAAAACTGTTGTTTCCAATGGCAAAAGAAGTGTTACACATTTATTTAATATAGCAGTTGAATGAAAGAGGTAAACATCTCTCTCTCTCTCTCTCTCTCTTCTCTCTCTCTCTCTCTCTCTCTCTCTCTCTCTCTCTCTCTCTCTCTCACACACACACACACACCATCCTTTGAACCTATAGGGTATTATGGGATTGTCTCAAAGTGATTACAGAGGATCAGGGGTACGAAAAAAAACAACAACAACAAAAATCAAAGACGCACACACACACTAACATGCACGCAGGCACGTACACATGCATAGAGAAATCACTCACACACAGATAGACTCACACTTGTCAAGCCAGGAAGTCCGGCCTCTTTGACAGGGATAATCCTGTGGCACCGAGAGAGGGTAAAGTTAGGAAGAGACGATCCCAAACCCGGAAAAGCCGATTAGAGGCTGAGGGAACAAAACCCAGGCAGCGGGAGAAGGAAGAGGAGAAACAAGTAGCAGAACGCCAAAGCCAAGCCAACCCTGACACAAGAGGCCGGTTATGCCTTATAGACCAGGAAAACAGAAGGGGAGGGGGAGTGGATACAGAGCACGAGGACAGATTGGAGGGAGGGGGAAGGAGCACTATGGGGAGACATGAAGGCGAAGAAGAGAGGAAGGTGATGTGAGGAGAGAGGCAAATGAGAGGTTGATGGATAGAGATAAAGGACTGATAGGAGGAAAGAACAGGAGAAAAGGAAGATAGAGAGAAAGCTACACATGGGATAGGAAGGTTTGAGAAGATGTGGTTAGAGACTTTGATAAATTGACAGGCACTGAATATTATCATAAATTAAATGAAAAAAAAAAAAGTGATGAGAAAAGTGAAACCAGCTGGGTGCAAATGTCCTTGTCGCTCTACTCTAGTTGATTGTCGAGAACTCTCTGTCTCCCCATTTCTCTCTCTCTCTTTCTCTCTCTCTCTTTCACACACACACACACACACACACACACACAGGCAGAGAAGCCCCCTATTCCTTTCCTTAGTTTCCTCATTATGTCCTCATCCATGACCAAAGATGTACAGGAGCTCTCAATATCCACTGAGAGATGTCGGAAGCCAAAAGATAATGACCACAAAGAAAGAAAGAAAGAAAGAAAGAAAGAAAGAAAGGAAAGACGGAATAGAGACAGAGAAAAATTGGAAAAGAAAGTGGAAGCTTCCAGACATAAGGATCTTTGTTTTTATTACTTTCTTCATATCTCTTAACTTCTCATTCTGAACCTTCTTTTTTCCCCCCTACCATTTCCACTTCTCTCTGTCGCTTTTCTTCCTTCCACCGTCTCTTTCTCACTCTTCCCCACATCTTTGTCTTTGTCTCCCTCTCTCTATTAATCCCAGGGCTGTAGGGGTTGTAGAGTTGGTATTTCCACCCAGTGATAAGGGCCTTTATAGAATGAGTCTGACACCAGAGGGGTCGTAATTTGATGGAAGCAATAAAACACGAAAACACACATGCACACACACGTGTTCAAGTGCATGGGCACACACATACACACACACTTAGATGTGAGTGCACACACACAGAGACATGTCTCGATCCTATCTTGGTATAGTAAAATGCTGTGCAGATACCAGCAATGATAGATGGAGGGGGGAGGTTGATCAGTCCCGATAAGTCCTAGAAACATAGACTGAGACAGATAGATAGAACACAGAAAGACTTGCATGACACGCCTGGATTATGTGTTCCAGCGAGTTGTTCACCCTTTCCACTACCATGGAGTCAGCTGATCTACATTCAGATCAGAGCTGAGACCTGCGGTTACACTTGTCATTTCAATCGGATTGTGAGATCTGATCATGGAGGCTGGATTTAATGAGGACGTTGTTGCTGTGTATGCTTGCTTGTCCTGAAAAATGCCCTTTTGTGTGTTCAGAGTTGTATTTATTCAAACATACAATAAGCCTATGTTTTTTTTTCTCGATATTCCTCCGTCTCCTTTTGCAATCTTCCATTCACAATGTGAGCATGACCGCTTCCAAAAGTGGTTTTAAACATCCCACATCATTTTACTGTTGTGCACCTAGGCCTGTCACTTCCTGACGTCCCGGTGTGATTGGATGATAAATACTGCAATTAAACAACACAGACAGAGATGAGTGTTGTTGGCCATTGTCCCTGTGTGTCTTCTGGGGGAATACGTGCATGTCTAAACCATCTGTGGTGGGTGCAAAGGACAAACTAATGGAGATTAGATGTACGGTCTCAATATAAACTCTTATGTGCACGGTCATTGCATGGGCAGTTAATGTTCTGACTTTTGAAATATAGAGTATATACTAACATTGGATTCATGTCATGAAATCCAATTTGTTGGTGAGACATCATTTGAAACTATGTGTTGTGTTATGAACATTGTTTCAAACTTTAAACTTAGTGTAACGTACAGTATATGGGAAACTTTGAGATCATACTAGTAAAAAATTAATAGTCATAATGAATTTCAGTCTGTTTTTTTACTGATTTTTTACCAACCTCTAGATAACTTTGTGTAACGAAAAGGAATGCTCTTTCACCCACGTTTACAACTGTATTGGTAGATAAATCAAATTCACTTTTTTCTTCATGAGAGAAATGCAGTGGACAGACAACATTAAATATTGAAACAATCTCCCAGTGGGCTCCTTCTCCTAAGAAATATGGCTTTCATACGTGTTATAGAAAGCATTAGAAAGACCATAAAGGTATAAGGGAACCATTTCAAACCAGTTTTCAGTGGCTTTTTCTTCTTGGGACATACAGCCAGGATCAACTTAACAAACCATTTTGTACTCTGTAGAGAGCTACAGTAGCTTTTACTTTTACTACTGACTAAAATGCTTAGAGTAGAGAAGCGGTCCTGCATTGAATTATATGTGTGTGTTTCCAGGAATTCATATATGAACAATCTCCCAGTCATGTGTTCTTTTTTTTTTCCTTCAAGTGCAGGTGTTCGTCTTTGTGTAGATGTTATTTTCCAAATCGTAGGTAGGCATGCAGGCGGCACAGATTGAGGCGGCAGCCAGGATGACACCAGTTTGGAAGGAGGGGCGGGGGGGGGCACAGCAAATTGAAGTGTCATAAGGATATTAATAGAGACAGGATGTGGCCACCAATGGCCACAGCAAATTGGCTAGCAGAGAAAACACAAAGCCAGCCAGTCCAAAACATCCAGCTTATCCAATGGAAACGGCAGACGGCATAGATTGTAAACAGCTGTTGGGATGCACTCTTCTTCTCTTCTTTTTTTATGCCACCAGAACAGACAGGCAGAATGTAATGTTTTATGACCAAGCACAGCAGAAAAGGTAAATTGAAATATATGTGGCTTTTGTGTTTCTGTGCCTGTGCTTGTGCAAGTGTTTGGACAGGAATGAGACCGAGAGGGAGTTTGTAAGTATCAAATAAAGTTTGTGACAAAGCTACAGTATATATTCTTTCAGCCCCATGTGAGGAAAAGCAATTTCAGCTCTCACGGTTTTAGGCAATTTACGCAGAGTGAGAGGAGAGAAAACAAATACAAGTAATATTAAGAAGAAATAAGGAAATGTGGGCAGATCTATTGTGGGGAAATAAACTTCTGAGTGTCAAAGTGGGAAAACTAAATCATCATGGCGAGGGGCATGACCAGGGAGGGAAGGGAGCTTAAAACACAGAGAGTAAGAATGCAGTGTAAAAAAGGATAGGGGGATAGACAAAGACAGAGGAGCACAAGTATTGATATTTCCAGCATAAACACTCGTCCTAATGGACCCAGAGAGTCGGAATAGGAGATCGATCAGAAGACAGAAGTCTTGGCAGATGTATAGAAGGAAAATATACCTCTCACCTGCTGTGAGGAGGGCGGAGGAGGGATGGAGGAATGGAGGGAGGAGATTAGGAGATGACCAGACGCAGTGGGGATACAGAAACAGGGCAGAGACTGAATCCTAATGCGCAAAATGTATTTTTCATGAGAGTGGAATCAATAGTGATTTGGAGTTTTCTCTTTGTAGCTGGAATGAGCCGAGTCCAAGTGAACAGAGAGGTAAGCTATCTGGAAAGAAGAGAAGAGAAGAGGAAAGGAAGAATGGATAAATTGGTAGATGGATGGAGAATTGGAAAGATAAATGACAGATAACAGCCAATTAATTGGAGGAAGACCCCAGAATTGGATGTGGGAGGAGGGCAAAGTGGAGGTCTTAAGATACTTAAAGATTTTGACCTTCCATTTGGGGTCATTCTGGGCCAGTCCACACTCTTTAAATTAATTTAAATTAATTTCATGGTTAGGATGTGGGTTTGGAGCAACAGGTCCTCATACCCAAACAACAAAATACGATCTGATCTGGTTATGGTCTACACAGAAAGCATTTCAGCCGCATTTTGTCCATCTCCCATGCGTTTGACGGAACACATACACTCCTATTTTAATCAATCCAGCTGTCTACACAGGCCGCGTAACGGATCATGTTTCAAGTCTATTTTCTTCTGTTTCATGCTCCGTAGCTACAGTGATCGTGTATTGGGCTGTGAGGGCTGCCGAAACGCGAGTGACCTGCACTCAACTGTGCCTTAAGCGGCTGCTGCTGCTCTGCTTACGTGCCGCTCAGGCTACACCTCCTCTGTAGACACGTTTGAGGCAAGACACGCAGAGGTGATAGTTATGATTAGGGATAGGAAATGAATGGAGGGTATTCATAAGGATCCAAATACAAGAGTGTGTGTATGTGTGTGTGATCACCAAGTGCAAAGCATTTATTTAAATTATGTACCAAAGTTGACAAGAAATACTTTACACATTTCTGCCACCTCTGTCTTCACCTTGCCAACTGAATGGCTTAAAAAGCAACTAGGTAGATTCACACCTGAGTGTGTGTGTTTCAGTTTGTATTAATGTCTTCACACCTCTACCTAACCTGGAGGAGTAATCTGTGTCCTGCAATGTGTGAATGTGAGATGATGGGAGCCATGACTCTCTCTCTCTCTCTCTATGGTGATTACACATAGACATGCTCACATACAGTATTATGTGTACACACAGGCTCACACACATACAACAAACCCAGACAGTGTCTTACTCTTTTTATGGTCACACCTGAGCTTGGCTTTAAGTACATATTTCATGCCACATTACCCCCCATGGCAGCAAACGAGGAGAAGAAGGCTGAGAGATTTGGCGAGACAGTAAAATGCAGACTGCTTTCTCCGCCGGTTGCATGTCTGCCTCTGCATTCCCCTTCTGTTCTTTCTGTTTCCCTCTTATCTTCATCCCCGTTTCTTCTAGCCTAATATTTTTTAATGGTCGGGAACCAGAACGGGTCACAGCCGTGTTCCTGCTGGGTCCCCACATGACAAGAGTAGTGATATGTTTTAATGAGCCTGGGACCCAGGGCAAGAGATGAAATTTCTCATTTGGGTCTCACAGTGAAAAAGACTACATCTACCTTTAGCTGTCTCACTCTCTCCTCTGTCACACTTTAAGTGTTTCACTTCATTTCCTCCATTTCATCAACTCAATCTTGCTCTTTTTATTTTTAGTTCTTGCTTTCTGTGCCACAAAACATGCCAATTCAGTAATTGCGACTTTGCTGTTTACATTAAAGTTATTACTTATGTCCCAAATGGCAAATGTAGATACTGTGTAGTTGTATAAGTGAGTCCATATGATTAGCCTTCATTGCTTTAACTTTTTTGTACTTATTAACATCTGACTTGCCTTTTGTGAGATTCAGTGGACTGAAGCCATGCTGGGAAAATACTCCCCACGCCGTAACACCACCAGACCTCTTCAGAGTCAGAAAAGAGCACTAAAGTCTGTAGACTTCTCTTGGTGTGCACCACATGTTCGTCTGCTTGCTGAGAGAGGGCAAAGTCCTCTGACCATATGGCTTTATTTCACTGTTCAGTAAGTTCACTGCGTGTGTGCTTTTTACCCATTCACTTGTTTTAAAGGTTTGAAGGACTGTGGCCTGACCATAAATGCATCTTGCATGCTAAATCAGTGCAAAGACACTTGAGAGTGTGCGCACAACCTCACAGTCAGTGACATGAAGTGCAATGTGCACATGGTGTGGTGGTATTTCCATGGACAAATGTTTAAAACAGGGTGGGAGTTGGAGGGAAAACAAATTCAGTGATGATTTTTTTTTTTTACTATTTTCAGCATTTTAGATGGCAGACATGCACCCAAGTAGTTACCTAAAAAAATCACACAAACCCCTTACATGTATGTTATGTATGTCATGCTTGTCTATTTCTCTATATGAGTCCCACAAGCTGGGAAATGGGGATGTATGGTTTAACGCAGTTCATATCTGTCGTTAAAGGATTGCATTCAAGAGTTTAAAAAAAGTGCTTTCTGATCTGAGAGATAGGAAGGCGCCAGATGTCTCAAGGTAACATGCATGAAACAATCTGATTGTTCTAAAAAAAAAAAAAAGCAGCAGTGCAGAAGTCATGTATGAAAAAATAAAGACAGGACAAATAATGCTTTGGGAATTGAATTATTTTCCAAGTAATGTTCTTGTTTTCAGTCTACATTAGCATACAAAAAGGCACCCATCACCAAGTCTTAGAACAAGTAATTAGAAGAAACAAAATATAATAAAAAACCCTCAAAACAACCGAAGTGTAGTCATTATGTGTTTGCATGCAGAATGCTGGATCATGTAGGAATGAGAAACAGTGTGTGGGCTACCGCTGTGCAGCAATTTCTGTTTGCTACAACAGTACATAATAATAAAAAAATAGCATAAATTACATTAATCAAAATTAAAGTGAAACATGAAAAAATTAGGTTCAAGAAAAGTCACATAACACTGCATCTGTTGGGTGCTGCCGGCTAATGAAGAAGTATCCGGAGGACTCGGGCTCTAACTGTCTTTAGTTAGATAGATTGCCGTGGTCTGTCTTATTGAAGGGATTGGGAAGGTGATATGCATGACTGCTCAGCCTTTCTCATAAAACATTTAACGAGACTATAAGCTCGAACCTCGGCAACCTTTATGGTGACCTCTCACTGTCTGATGAAGCTCATAAAATAAAGTTCTAAAATAGCAGGCGCATGTTCACACACCCACACAGACACACGTACTGTACATGTGTTGAGACCGACAATCGCACTAGTAAAACAGAGAAGGGAGAGGGAGGAAGATACAGGGTCAGTGTATGAAAAGATATATCTTAAAGGTCATTAGGGACCACTGAATTCTTTTTACTGGTCAAAACTAAAGCCCTTTATTAATGAGAGGTAATTGCTTCAATGTCAACAGGGTCAAATGATACAACAATCAGTATTGATTAAAGCATGTTGTTAGCACACTGTTCCGAGTGTGACTTCAAGGTCTAATATAATAAATTCTGGATCAATAGCTTAATGTGCAGCCTTGCATAGTAGACTGTTGCATGTGTCGCAACAGTCAATGTTTTATGAATTTTGTTGCTGTGTTTATTGTTTCCTATAGCATGCTTTTATATAAGTAAATAATTGCAACTGTATGTAATTATAAACAGAATGCATAAATAACTAAATAACTGCATAAATGAGAAATGTAACAACGTGTAGGTTTTCATATAAAACACATACAGTCATACAAAAGCACGACTAGTCAGACTAACACAAACTATTGTAGATGCTACTTGTTAGTTTTGTAATTCTTTCACTTCACTTTAATGACAAGGGTCAGTGGAAATAAATTTTCGGCAGGTAAAAAAACACCAAAATAGTAATTTTAACTTGAGCAAAAAGAACATTACACAATAGTTAACTTTTGACTTTTCTCTACCTCATTGTGCATTATCAAATTACTCACTAATAAACACAGCACTATTGAATTTGTGTAAATTAGTCAGAGAGTATATAGACATTAAATATTCATTGTTTCTTTTATTCATTTTTATAATAATCACAGTTCTCATTATCAATATGCATGGGTTTGTACAAATACAATGATTCCAGTTTTTTCTTTGCAGGATTAATGCAGTTTTTATTGTAAGGAATAATTTGGGCCTGAGGTTGTAATCACTGAGGCAACAAGGCTGAAATGGTGGTACCAGTATGAGCACTCAGTTGAAGTTGCTTTTTAAATTTGTGGATTTTTTTTTCATCTTCTGTAGTTATTCTGCACAGATGAGTTCACATTTTTAGCAATTCATATATAACCGTCAGTGTCATCTCACCATTCATAAGAGCAGTTCAGAAGTTCATCCACACATCAATAAAACGCCTCCATCCACCCTGTTCTATACTTCCTTTGGGCACAAGATGACTGAAATGCCTTGAAGCAGGCTTCTTAAAGAACACCATTCTATGGCACATTTGAAAAGAGCAAAGAACAGCAACATGTTGGTTAAACAGGTATATAGAAACTCTGATGCAAAACATACAGTAGATGTGTAATTACAGCTGTGTGTGAGTGTGTGCAAGGGTATTATAAGTGTTTGCCTTGAAAGCTATTATGATTTGTGTGTTTTCATATCAGTTGAAATATCATATGCTTCTCTTCATGTACATGATTTGATAACTTCCAAGGAAATCTTCAAACATGTCAGGTAAATTCATGTATGTTATCAAACTACACACAAGGCTGTATAACTTGCATTTCCCTGCTTATACACATTTTTATGCGTGCGTGCCTGTAGCTTTTACTGTTACAGTGGAAAGGGCATCGTCTCCAGACTGTTGGTTTGTTATGAGTCTAACAGGTCAGCCTTACTGGGAAAGGACGAAACACAGCCTGTGAAAATACAGACAAATTTCCCCTGTGACCCGCTGATGGAGGCCCAGACACAGTGTGGCCTAAAGCAGCCTTTTATCTTTGCAGGTTCCCAAGCTTCTCGTCTTGGTCAAAAGAGACGATTCTGATCATCTAAAAAAGCCCAAAAGTATTATTTGCATGTGGTAAACCAAAGCGCAGAGATTGTTGTTTTGTCTGCAGAACACATGAAACTAAAGAGAATAATATATTGACTCCATGTGCATCATTAAAAAAAACAAGAACTAACCTTTTTTGTGCAAAGTATTGATTTATCTTGTGGCAAATTAGGCTATTGTTGTGTGCTGCACATTTATATTCATTATATTGCATTTTAAAGAGGTGAAATTGATTTATATGTTATGTTTCTGCAGTACAGAAATGAGGAATACTCATTAACGATTACATGTAATGTTGTTAAAAATATGAAAACATACTGCGTCCACTCATAAACATTTCAGTAAAGTTGTGTCCCAGTTTTTATCACTTTATAACAAGTCTACAGGCGGGATAGAATAATTTATTCTATAGGGCTCTGTTATTTTTGGCTTAATTAAATGAGGGGCCTGAAACAATAAAAGTGACCACATTGCAAATCCAGCTCCAAGTATTATCACACCACTCTTGCATTGGCTTTGATGTTCTTTTGGCAAAGGGAAAATGAATAAAATGTGCAACAGTCAAAAAGATTCAAAACAGATAAAAGAAAACAAAGAAAGAAACATTGATTTTGGTCTACTGTGACACGTTGGGAGTGCTATTAACTTTTATTTTGTCGACAAAACAAAAACATCATTCTTTTATTCTTGCACTGAATGTCATCTTTTAGGCTCCGTCGAAACACCAGAGAATAATGAAATTGTGCTGACCTCATCTACATGGCAGTACCGTTGCTGTGTGTGTAAACAGCCATTCTCTTGCATTTTAACACAGGTGCAGTCTTTCAGCTAGATTCAGACCTTGCTGTAGATACTGATTTATGTGTGTAAGACAGAGGCTAAGCTCTAATGATTAGCAGAGGCCTTGACCTGCATACCCAGCTTTTGGATGTCTGTTGCTTTTCATCTGCTCCCTCCACCACATGGTTGTTCCTGTCATCCAGAAGGCACGCCACTCTTTCTCTCTGTCGCATCTTCTTGTCTCTTCCTCTTGAAACTTTGCAGCTTATGCCTGCCCCATCACTACCACTATATAAGACCACTCTCTTTGACTCTGTCTCCCAGTCTCATCCTGTCTCTTTCCCACTATTCATCTGTACATCACTCTTCCTCTCCTTTCTCGGCCTCCCTGTTTCAATTTCTCGATGCCATTTCTGTTTGTATTGCCCAATCTGTCCTTCCTAATCATCCCCATCCCTCACTCTCTGTCTCTTTCTCAAGTAAAGACCGAATTCCCCTCTTTTTCCAGCAGCAGGTCATTAACTTCCATCCCAGGCTTCTGAAAGATTTTGTGCAGTAATGGGCTCTGTTCTGTGTGCCTGAATCAGCTGCAGAGATGTGTAAAGTAATTACTACTGAAATATCCATCCCACTGTTGACTCCTTTGAGAAAACGTATTAGTTCCCCCTTTTGTTTCTGATTTATTCTGGAAGCCGACTATTATTTCACACTCCTAATATTGTTGAAAACCTCATGTTCCTCCTGTTCTTTACAAGATACTCTCTCCCCCTTCTCATATCGTTTTTAAACAATAATGGATATGAACTTGCAATCACAGGCTTATATAGTCATTTTTTGGAAAGCTGATGCTACATTATTATATTAAGTCTACCGCACACCATGCTTTAGACCAAGATCTAGTAGTAATCCTCTGTGAACAGTGTGCTCTTTAACAAGAGGACAAGTAAGGTAGCAACACAGCGCCGACACAATGGCGAAGAGCAGCAAGACAAAAAATAAAGATTTACAACATGTATTTTAAGGTGTGCCTGTGCAAGAAACAAAGAAATTAGAGGAGGAAGTGGACATTTACACACATGGCCACTGAAACTGATTCATCATTGCTGACTGCCCGCTGTAGCACGGATAATTGCATCTGTGATTTAAGGTGTGGGAGAAGCAGGTGTGAAATTTGCAGCACTGTTGCAGGCATGGCAATCGTTTCTAATATGTTTCTATGTGCATCGCTGTTTCAGTGTATCAGGCAGAAAGAGAGAAATTAAGCATCAATACGTTAGCAATAGCTACAGCTACTCCAGGAAAGGATGCCGCGCCAAATTAAAGGATGCAGATGTTAAGTGCACCACAGAAACACAACAAAAAGAAAAAAATACAAGCAACACAATTATATTATTGACTCTTTTACTTCCTTGACATGCACAAGACGTGCCTCTCATAGTCCAGCATCCTTTCCCATCAACTCCTTACCAGCTCCTGGGCGCTGCAGGAGATTTCACAGCGCTTCACCTAATTGATAATGTAAATGTAAGTATTCAAAGCAGTGTCTATGTTGAAAGCACAATCAGAGATCCGCATTTTAACAAAGAGATGGCCGCACCACCAAAGTTCAAGTCACATGTTTGGAACTAGGTCCACATTTTGAATTATGATAACTTAATATATAAAATAGTGAATTACCTAATATACTTGTGAAGAAGGTACTTGTCTTCAAGGCCTCAGGAGTTTCTGTCCACATAGGATATTAATGGCTGCCAAGTCAACATAACAGTCTCACTTAACCTTTTTGATTTTATTAAGTCTTAAAAATCCCATCATGGCTTTAGGCCCGCATGTGGCTGGTGAGGGACTGCAGTCTCTCCATCTGAGAAGGACAGCTTGACACACAGCTATTGGCATCGGGTATTTTGTTAACTCGTTTCGAAGATATTTTACGAAAGTCAATCAGACCAAATTCTCCTGGAAAAAATGGTACACTTACATTTTATTCATTTATTCATGCACATGTTTTTTTGTTTTTTATTTAAAATGATTTTAAGCAACACCATGTCAGGTCTTTGTGGCCTGAATTTACCATTTACCTCAGAGCTTCTTCTTCTTACTTTATTCTTGTGAATTCCAGTCTACACAGTGTGGTTCAAACATGCAGTATTTATCAATATTATCAAGTCAACTATTTTAACTGTTAAGTTGCAATAAATATTATATGACTGACGTGTGTTTGTGATTACTGTCATATATAACCCACCTTCTATTCAAATTTTCACGGTATTAAAAGGCAGTTGGCGGATTTCTGTGTATTTCTGACATGTGACTTATGAAGGATCAGTGGTTTTACCTCTCAGGGTCAATAGCCATTTTCCCAGAATGACGAAGGCAGAAATTAGAGATGATATAAAGCTAGTTACCGCTCGTCCTTATGTCAATAGACAGCACTGACTCACTGCAACTCGGCAGAACATACCGAATCGACCCTTTCTCTTTCACTTCCTGCCAGTGTACTTATCTTTTTTTCCTTATTTCTTGTCCGTTCAACTGGGTATTAATTATGTCTGCTGTTGTAAATTCTGTCTATTCACCACAGCATCAGGGCTGAGAGACACAGTCACACTCAAGGCCATTCAGTTGAGACTGCAGCAAACGGAAGAATGAGCCCAACTCTTGAACATATTTCCTCCTCAGGCTTTTTATTGAGAAGACCAGAGAAGATGATGCTAGATATTCTGACTCTTAACTGTCTGTCTGTCTGTTCATCTCTGTCCTTTCTGTCTGTTTGTCTTTCTCTGTGACACGCTCAGCTGCACACTTTGGTTCTCTTAAATTTCCACCACTAAAACCTTTTATTATCCTTGTTAATCCCTCTCGCACATGTCCAGCGCCGGCTGTAAGATGGAATTGAAGAGATCTGTTCACCGACTCTCTTTTCTTCTCCTATGCCGTTCCTTGCATGTCCTTTTGAAAGAGCGGAATTAGCTTTCCCCTGTAGCAGCAATGAGTCCGGCTCTTGTCCCTTTCAGTCTCTCTTTCTACCGTCAAATAACCCACTTTGCTGCTCAGCACTGATATGATTACGTTCCTTTTCAGCTGGATTTAACACTGAAGTCAGGGTACGTTGCTCTGGTGGGACTGTGAAAGGAATTCTGGGAACATGGACAGTCACATTTCCTGTTCAACTCAGACAATAAAAGGATATGAAAAGACAAAAGTACAATCTAAGACAGAATTAAAAGTGACAACTGAGGGGGCTGTGCAGTAACGAGAAATAGGAATAGAATTGAAATTTACATGACAGGATGTGAATGACAAGAGAGTTAAATTTTTACCATTACAGTTGCTATTTTCCTCTCCAAGAAAGTTTAAATGCTGCTTTAGGCAAATTTGGCGAAACGAGAAAGTGAAAGTGAAAACTGTACGAAGAATGAAGAACGTTGAGGAGGGGAAAGAGAGCCAGAGAGAGACAGAGATTAGGAAACATTGGCCCTTCATACTTCAGTAATAGCTAAAAATAACCATGTTGTAGCAAATTAAAAAATGTCTCTAAAGTTCACGTTGCACAACGCAAACCAAAAGACCAGTAATTCAATTCTTTCTCATGAGAAACACAGCAGCATCAACTTTCCAAAGCCAAATTCCTCATCTTGTATAGCAAATTTCTACTGTATTGTTTTGTTAACTTTTTCATTATTTCCTAACTGTGTATGTCATGTGCTTAAAGTGTAAGGCAAGGACTTGTGCGTGTGTGTGCAGAACTTAAATGGGCTAGTTTTCTGAGAACTTACTCCTCAACCAACTGCAGTCGAGAGTGCAGCTGCACATCCTCCAACAGATGAGTAGTGTGTGTGTGTGTGTGTGTGTGTGTGTGTGTGTGTGTGTGTGTGTGTGTGTGTGTATGTGTAAATATGTGTTTTCATGCATCTGTAGCTCCACCATCAAAGAGCTGTTGTACTTGATGCCTATAATATACAGGTTTGAGTTTTGAGCAGGCAGGTCTCGAGGCACCCCAGGAAATAAAAAGCCCCCTGTTGAGCTCACTGACAGCCCCTCTCATGTCCCATTTTGACTGGTGACATCAACAAGATACACAAACACACACACACAAAAATGTGGAAACTCACACAGACACACACATACACACACACCTCTGCAGCTGTGTTTATACTCAATTTTGAAATGATACCATATACTGTACACTGTATGAACTATGAACGCTTCAGAAGCTCCCACTCTGTCTTTCTCTCTCGTCTCTCTGCTTCTCACCATGCGTCCCCCCTCCCTTCTCTTTCTCCTTTTATTCCCTCTCTCCTCTCCTTTCTCCACGCTGCCAGCCAGAATCAACTAAAAGAAGAGGTCAATTATAGATTCACACCTCAAACCTTGACAACTTTGTTGCACAGGAAGTCAGAGTTGAGGTGTGTTGGGGATTTTCACTGTGTGCCTCCTCAGGTATTAACAGTGTGGGCTGACCAAAACTCTCCAGCCTACTCTGTGTCTTTGAAGCTTCATATTCTCTCTGTACATAGACACACACACACACACACACACACTGTAGGGCATTAGAGGTCACTTTGATATCGTGGCTGGGCTGCACATGACATTGTCATAGTAACTGTCTCACCAGAGGAAGGAGGACGAATCATCAAACAACCGGTAATTAGTGTCTTTTTCTCACAGTTGCTTCTTCTGTTCATTTCCCCTCCCCTATATATATATTTTTTCCTGGCTGATACTCTTTACTTTTACATTGACTTTTATCCCTGTCTTTTTCTACCTCCGGATCCCTAATAGCTATCCATCTAGTGGGCAACGTGGCAAAAATCTTGTCACAGAAAAGGCAATTTCATGACAGCAATTTACATATATATATATATATAGTGATACACAACATGTTCTGGAAAGTCAAGAATAGATTAAGTAATAAAAAACAAAATGATTAAAGTAATTGTGACCAGGGAAATAGTTACCACTGAGGAAACTGAGGTCATGGGTTAGACTATCTTGAAATTTGATTGTCTTTTTGACAAATAAATAAAAAAGGAATTAATTATTCTCCACCAGATTGTCATAACTGGTAGTGTAGAGAGCGTGGAGAAGGCTTTGATACAGCCTGGCCATTAGACCAACATATGGAGATAGAATTGACAGAAAATATATTGCAAAAGTTAAATGAATAATTACAATTAAAAAAATATATATATTTTAGGTTTTAGTTTTTTTTTGGAGGTCACCATTTGTGCTTTTAGAAATACTTTCATAATCATTTGTAATGTGAATATTGTTTGATGACCAAACAGGTAGATTGATTCATGTTAGTTTTATTGAGTAGTACACTCAAAGAAGTTAAAAACTCCTCCGTCATGCAGCAATAAAGATGTCTAATAGATATCACAATATTAAGAAAACCAGATAATATCTTATGCTACAATAGCAACGTTATATTGATTTATTGTGCAGCTCCATTCCCAAGCATCTAGATATAAATACAGGCACTATCATGTGAATATACTGCACACAGAAGGAGAACACACACACACATACACACACACACACACAGCTCACACTAGGAATCACGCTGGCAGCTTACCTAAGCAGAGGTGTGTTATGACCCTTCACTCTGGCAGATGGTGGTTGTGAGAACTACCTGCAATAGCAAAAGCAATATGATGCTTCAGATTTTGCAGACTTCCAGCATGACGCATTGTGTTTGTAAAATACTGTAATATCATGGATAATGATTACATAAAATATCATGCAGCACATTTGTGTTTACTGAAAATCAGCTTTGAGTACATCTGTTATGGTGAATTTGCAACATAAGCATTCATGTAATGATTATCCAAATCTCATTACATCTCAATCAGTTAAATCCAAACCATCCCATGCTTTGGTAGAATTTACCTTAGATAGAATCAGATTTACTCAAAATTGGGATTTGTTTGGAAAAATCAGATGTAAATGTCTTTGCCTCCTAACAGGAGACATTGTAGACGCTGAATCCTTGTGCCCAAGCTGTTTACTGATAGAAAGTAAACAGACTAAACTAAACTAATGAGCAAGAAACCACAGCCGGCTTTTATCTTGGGGAAATTAAGGGATAAAGCATGATCTATTGCCTCAAATGGCGAACACTTTTCACCCATAATCTGCTGAAGATAATACACTTCGCAGATTACAGGTATTGAACTATTATTTGGTTTGGTTTGGAACAACTTGTGAGCAATTTTGTTTGTGCATGTTGTGAGTGTAGGTGTGTGTGTGTGTGTGTGTGTGTGTGTGTGTGTGTGTGTGTGTGTGTGTGTGTGTGTGTGTGTGTGTGTGTATGTGTGTGAGAGAGAGAGGGAATGCGGACTATAATGTCACAATAGGAATCCCACAGTATGCTTATCACTTACCCAATTACGTGGGATTGCAAAACTAATCTACAACTCTATTAAAACAAGAGACCCTACAGCTCAGGGTTAAACAAAAGCAAATTACATTACCCCGTCACACACACACCCACACACACACACACACATCACTGCTCCTATACACTGTGCCATTCTGTCAACCAGACTTGTTCCTGTTCACCCATATCTCCATGGAGATTTTAGAGGAGCAGCCGTGCATAGAGTGTAAGTCAGCTGTGAGACGATATGGATATGTAGCTGCTCTTTAAAAAAAAAAAAAAAAATCTCTTGTTTCTGTTGAACTTCCCAGTTTCATTAAAAGTTGATTTGATAGAAAGGCAGGGCTGTGTTTCCCTTTCCTCTTGTCTGCACTGAAAGACTTCATTAGGCTACACTGAATCTTATCGTGTTGTTTTAGATGTGCACAAAAATAATCAAAATCACAAAGAGAAACTTCTGATATTGCATCAAATTATAAAAATTTGATTAAATTCTAAATTTAGCTCTGAAAAAATGCTACTTTGCAAGAATTAAATTGAATGTTTATATACAATCAATAGCTGTGACTGGTGTTGACGGGCCTTTTAATGCTGCATTCCCTTCCAAATCCAGTAAGTCTATTTGCATTTCTGTATGAACAGTTTGTTGATAAGATGTTTTGCCAAACAAAAGGAATATCTATGTGTTCATGCATACCCTATATAACTTATACTATGTGAAATATTTCTGTTTTTATATTTGCATGCTGTATCGTCAGAGAAAAGTTACCACTTTCGTACTTTTCAACAATATGGGATTTTAATCGGGTTAGAAGAAAATGTAAAAAAAGGAAAGTTGCAATTAATAATATTATTTTTACGCATACAGCGTTTGTGTCAGTAGTTCCCCGAACAATGAGGAACTAAAGCTCATGTCAACAAAACACAAGGATTACATGAAAATCCATCTGCAATATTTAAGATTTAAGATTTATTTACGGTATTTTTAATGGGTATATATATTTTTAATTCCTGCAAATAATAATGTGATATCAGTTATCAATATAAGTTTTTTGCAGAGCTCAGTTTCATTCAAAAGCTATTCAAAGTGTTTGCAGAGCGATAAAACTACATAAAAGGATAAAACACAGACATGGGCCGACTGTCAGTGCAAGCTCTCTAAAACCATAGCAGAAAATGTTTTGGCATCAGCCCCTAGCATAACTTTTAATGAAATGAAATTTCTCCGATTTGTCCATCAACACTGGCCCTAATTCACCTCATTTTGACCCGCTTGTTTCATGTAAAAGTACTCCCCTGCTCTCACTCATTACTTATTGCTGCTAACTACACATGCATGCATAATCCCCAGCTGTGTAGAACATCTTCTTTAGTAGCTGAAAGGCATCAGAATTTCATTAACTTATTTACAAATAAACAAGGCACATCAAGGGTCAGCTTAACTATTGTTAGACAAACCTATTACCAGTCATAGATGTTCCTTTGTCAAGTTTTAGGGATCCTCTTTCAACTGTGAGTTAGCTAAATTGAGCTCGTTTGCTGAAGCAGTTTTCTCGTGCCTTGGTGTCCAACTCGTGGCCTTTACCTAAGTGACAATAGTTTTCTGCCACCACAATAACCTCCTCTTTGTCTAGGGTCAACATAGAGATTCTGCTTCTTCTCTAATTCACTTCTCTCTCAGTCTCCCTCCCTTCATCTACCATGACCTCAAATCCCAGATGGCCTTTTCTGTCTTTTTCTCTCTCGGTATCTGTCTGTCCTTCTCTTGTCCAGCCCTTCTCTCCGACCCAACCCCGTCTTTTCAAAAGTTGTTTGAAGTTTCCGACTCTCCACTTCCCTTGTCTTGTCAAAGGGAAGGACTCGGTGTAATTTTCTCTTAATCTCTTCATCCCCTCTTCTCCGGAACAGAGCTCTGTTACCTGCAGATGGAGGGAGAGAGGGGAGGATAGAGAGAAGAAGCCAGGGAGATGGACAGGAAGCTGGCCTGTGACTGCCCCCAATCAAGCTTCCCTTCTCGCTCTGTCTTTATCTCCTTTTTTTCCCCATCCCTTGTTCTTTTGCTCCATCTTTCTGTCTTTATCTTGTTCGCTCAACTTAGAAAACTTTGCTTAATCTGTGATTTAAAGTGCAGAGAAAATGCATCAGAGACAGAATGAGAAACAGAAATGACAAGCCATAAAAACAGCTGTGGTTTGTCGACAAGAAAGCTAGAAGAAAAGAGGAGTGCAGTCATGAAAGGATAACGCTTCACCTTATTAAACTACATGTCAAATTGACTCAATTTATCTTTCTTTTTATTTTCAGATTAGTGCCACCAGTGAGTCTGATGTGGAGAAAAGAATCGGTTAAAAAAAGAAGGAGGAGAGGAGAGAGAGTGGATGTGATGGACATTCGCTGAAGAGTCTGGCCTTTCAGTAATTGTGCCTGCCGCAGAGCAGAGGTCAGAGGTAAATGCCACACGTGGATATGTCCTGCTATAATGAGTGGAAGAGGCTATGACACATTCGCAAACACCCACATTCTTGGACACACACCCTCTCACACAGACATACCCCTGCACGGACACGTCAATATTTTAAAGGGCATTAACATGCAAAGTGTGCAAACTACAACACACAAACATGTTTTCACACACAGTGTGGGTGGCTTACCTTAGAAATGTGCTCTATCACAGATACTAGTTACCTTATCAGTACTGTAATCATTAATTTCCTCCAGCATCGGTAATATATTCTGATCTCTGTCAGATTATTTTTGTATATTTGAGGTGGAGCAACGAAAGCTCTAATAAGGTTTTGACTTATCTCAATAATGAGAGACACCAGACTATTATTAGAGACAGGCCTGAGGTAAGTTTCTTTTGCCTCATCGACATGTTTTTATTGGATTTCATTTAATAGCATTTTACAAACACTTACAAAGATACATTTTCTGCCACATTGTGTAGACAAGAAGCTACTTTTTAAACACATAAAAAAATACCTTTTTAATTCTCACTTATGCTGTAACTCATAATGTTTGGGTTTTTATGTCTTTTGTGATTCTGAAGTTTACGTAGCGTGAAGTACACTTCTTTATTCATGCGGACATCTAATTTCAGCCCCCAATCTTGACTAAAAGGTGCAGAATCCAAGTATTGGACAGAAGGAAAATGTGATAAAATGTTGACAAGACAGAACTTTCCTCAAAGGATTTTTTTCTTTTTTCGCAGGAGGACGAATGAATAAAACCGAGATAAAAACCAAACAGAGCAAACAAGTAAGAGAACTCGTCCTCCACAGAAAAAAAACCTCTCAGCTTTTCCCCTAGCTTGTGCAGAGATAATCTCTGATTCGCTTCTGCAGCTGCTACTTTTATGCATTTAAATTGATACGTATAAGTTTAAGACACATATGTCACTTATTACACACACTCACTTGCTACAACTGTCCATATTCCTGCTTCACCCTTCAGTCAGCACCACTAAACCTGTCCCTGTATCGCTCATCTCATTTTTACCTTGGTTTGGATAACTGGCATTTAACAGACAGGGAATATGAAGACAGAGAGAGGTGGAATGACATGCAATGGAGTGGAGACTGCAATATGTGTCATAGACCATAAGGCCAAGACCACAAGGCCATCTGGACGCCTGTTTCTTTAGTAATGTGCCTTGTGAATAATGCGTCATATACAGACACTGATTCTCCCTTTATGAATTTCAGATTCAGATTCCCCAAGCCACACGTCAAGTTACTTGATTGTGCTTTAATAATAGGGAACACAGTACCGGTGTTAACTGTCAGTCCACATTTATGCTGTTTTCTCTCCACCCACCAACTCTAAGCTTGTTCCTGACACTCAGGATCTCTCTCTCTCTCTCTCTCTCTCTCGCTCTCTCTCTCTGACTATGCTCTCTGCTTTTTATTGTGAAAATGCCAACCTGACCCAGGAGGTGGAAGTTGAAGGTTAGAGTGACCCCAGAGGAAAATGGCAGTTTCGAACAGGTTTGAACATGTATGTATGTGCGTGTATGTGTGTGTATCAACAGTATGTTTGTACTTTGCATTTTTTAGTTTGTTCCTTTATCCAGCGAGAAAAAAAATCAACAATCATGTACCAGCTAGAGTGTTCACTTGTGTGCTTAGGACTGTTTTGCTTCACCTCACCTGTGAATTTGTGTCTGTGTGCGTGTGTGGTCCCGACCCCATACTATTGTAGCAGATGCCACCTCCTCCTGATCCAACATGTCTCTCTCTCTTCATTCTGTACCTTGCACAGAGTGTGTGTATATGTACCTCTTATTTTGGGCCATATACTGTATTACCTCCTGTGAATCTTGCTCGAGGTGTTCCCCTTGGTTCTCTGGTTGCTAGGGAGCACATGAGTATGATGCTTTAGTGTGATAGTGAGAGTTTTCCTTGAAGTCGTATGTGAAGGTAATACTGTTTATAGTTCAGTAGAAGCCTGAAGTCTCACATGTCACCACGTAAGCTGCAGTGTCCCGTGTTTCATGACTATATACTATTAACATTATAATTCAGTGTTTCATGCAGCTAGGTTTATACACGTCAATCTAACTGTATTAGGAACGAGGAGATGGGTTATGGGGACACTGTATAACCCATGAGCCCATGACTTGTGAATTGTATTGCCATCTCTGCTGCTTCTGTGTGTGTTCCTGTGTGTGCTCAGTGTGTAGGATATCCCATTGTTAGAAATATAATTACCACACATACCCTGTGCAGAACACATGCAGTGATGATTCACACAGTACATACTGTACAGCAAACTGTAAGTGTAAACAGAGGGTATCAACACAAACATACACACACACACACATGCATGCACGTACTTAAAACTCACATACTGTATATAAGATATGAAATCATCTTACCTTCTATATGTCGACAGGGGAAATGCTCATTACATTTCAGCTGTATGTGTTTCTGGTTCTCTTGTGTGTGCATACGTGTGTGTGTTTGTCTTTTTATTGGTCTCATATATTTGTGTCTTAGATGATGTGTATCTGTCTGACTATCTGTCTCTATGTATCTACCTGTATGTGTATATACTGTACATCATGTATGGTTTTCTCTGCCTATCTTTTTCTGTCTGAATACTTCTCTCTCTCTCTCTCTCTCTCTCTCTCTCTCTCTGTATTTCTGATTGGCTGTCATTCAGGCTGATGATATTTGAAGGGTCAGTCCTGTATGATAGTTACAGCAGAGTCGAGGTGCGCACCAGCCTCAGCACATAAAGCACAGACACTTATACAAACAGACAACACGTTATTACGGACTCTCGTTAGAACAGCACTTATTGTCTCACCATGATATTTCACTGGTGTAATAATCGTGTGAGACCAACTGTTCTCTGACCCACAAAGACTGAGGCTGCTGTTAAATGGAGGTCATCTGAGATGGGGGCAAGGAGTCAGGCACAAAAATGGCCACAGTTGAAATGTAGTTGAGTGGGCTGTTAGACCTTAGATAGATCTTCTCCTAGACACTGGGCAGGGAAAAAGTTCTTCTTTAGTCACAGAAATGTTTCTTTGAGCCATAGTCTGACACTGGAGCATCTGGAGTTTTCCCGGTGGGCGGCTTGACTACTGGGGCCAATGCAACACAAAATATAGATATTTTTAAATGACCCCAGCCCCCACTTATATAATAATAACCAAGTGCTGTGTGGCTGACTGGCCCAGGCGAGTTGGCTGCCGGCCCACTGCAGTTGGGTATTACATCTGTCAGCCTCTCTCTCCCAGCCAATTACTTTTGGTCCAGTTCATGGTCCAGTTCATTCCAACTTTTCATGGCCCCGCCCCTTTCCATCTCTGTTAAATGGTGACATTTGGATAAATAGTGGAGTGGAGCAAGATGAACGAACAAAACCAGAAAAATGTAAAGGTGGTGCTGAGAAGCTGAGAGAGAAGAGGCTGAAGTCCCTTGTGGCTGGTGCAGCCAGATGTTTTAAAATAACAAATTATTCATTTGGCGCTGTTACCAGTCAATCATCTCAGCCTAGTGAGCCTGAAGGCACTGACAGCAGAGAGGAGAGAGTCCATTGAGACCAGCCAACTGGTATCGTGACACCAGTCCAATAGTCAAGGTTCTGCAGCTGAAGCAGTAAGACAGAAGGTAAATGGGATAAGATAAGCAATGTTTGGGTTTGGCTAGCTGGTTATTTAGCTACATCAGGTGACTTTTGTTGAAACATGTTTAACTTTTCATAAAGTCGATGTGCTTGTCGATGTCACTTTTCGTGGACCGATCAATCACAGCCTGGATGGGGCGGGTAATTAAAAAAAGGTTGACGTTCTACAGAAAACTTCCGAAATGTTGAACTCATTGTTATGCATGAATGGTTATGATTATTGACAAGTTAGTATTAACAAATTACCATTAACTAACCACCAATGTAGACAATTTATCTTGCACAAAGAATCTCTGCTATCAGATGCTTCCAGAGATTCTTGCCACCTTGCTGCCAGTGGCATTGTGCCAATATGTGCTCCAACACGTTCCCCTTGTTCTATTTGACATCTGTTTTTCTGAAGCTATTGTTATAAATGTTCAGTAATCTTGTTTACATAAAGTGCAACTTGAGTTGTGTGGGTGGTGTATCACTGGGGATTTTTCGGTGAGCCTGTCTGAGTCAAAAAGTCTAGGGCCATTTTTCATTCCCAGTTCGTCCCTGCTTTCTGTCTTCTACCATGGAAGACAGAAATCCTTTGCATGTAAATGCAGAAAAAGCCAAAGAGAGAAGTAAGTAAATTTTGGTGAAAGCATTCAAGTTTATCTGCCACTAATTGTACATAGTATGTATGAAATGTAGAGTGTTGTTATTCAACCCTCTGCATTAATTACAGTTTACAGTCATCTGCTCAGCAATAGTAGTTGGGGTTGGTAATCCATTAGTGTCAAAGATTGTTGTTAGGTTCAGGGGGAGTGTAGGTCAGAGCACCAACATTGTACCGAAATACTAGTGAGACAGGGAAATAAGATCCCAGGAGGCGATTTTGTCTGATACATTCATGATTTTGAAGTCTTATCAGACGCCAAAAAAACGGTTTTACAACTCTGAAAAGCTATCGCAATTATGTTATCCTCCGTTGTGATGATTGCAAGGTAGAAATATGAGGTTCATGTTACAAAGTAATCTACCGGGAATTGACGCTTGCACGTACATGATTGGCCCGATTTTCTTGCATTGCAGTGCAGCAGAGGGTGAGCCAGGTTCCTCTTTTTTTGTAGAACAACCTTGCGTTTGTGCTGGAGGCATCTCGGTTGGCATCCCCACTGCGTCAACATACTGTCTCATTGAAATTAATGAGAGGGCTGTTTTCATGCAGTGCTGTTGTTTGTCCTAACTTGGTATGATGGCCTTACCTTTAAGAGTTGTGAATCTAACAAAAAAGAGTTTTACTTGTCTGGGAGTCAGGGGAGTTTTAGCTTTATATGATGGTCTCGGTGCTTTGTCAGAGACTTTTTTTTTACCTCCCCAAAAATAAAACTGTCGGGGAACAATGGCTGCATACATCACATGCCCGCGTGCCTTCAGTATGAATAGCTGCATTGTCTTCTTCGTCATGTCCTCAGCATTACCATATACATACATTTGTAATGTAAAATAGTGAGATGGTAAGTGCCAGATTCACAGACATGCAAAACAAACAAGCATACAAAAGAAAACACTACACTTTGTGCATAAACCGCTGAGTGACATCCTCAGGCACAAGTGACTTGGCACAAGCAAAAAGCAGCTCTATGTAAATGGATTCTGAATTTGTGAATTTGAAGTTTGGAAAGTCAAAAAGGCCCACACAAAGGTCTCACAAAGGCACACATCAAAATAGCTTTAAGCAAACGAGCTTTGCCGGGACTGAAACTGGGGAGGGTTGAAAGAAGTCCTTTCATGCATAACTCATCAAACCGGCACCACTGTTCTCTTATCATTACCCAGCAACCTAATGTTATGTGATGTCATTCATAATGCAAAAAGAGCAAAGAGAAGACAGTGGGCTTACATTTATTAATATTTATGCACTTCAGAACCTTGAAAGATGCTGAGATACTGCTGGCCAAAACCTTAATCAAAACATGAAATATGCATACCAATATTTGTAAAGACTCTGCAGTGTCTCATTTGCAGCTGAAATATTTGGGATTGAATATATTATGTTTCTGTGCAAATTTGTTCATAACTTATGACTTGACAAATGACACCGTCGTGAAGAGCCATTTTTGAGCAGTTCGTCGAGCAGAATTAAATATACTCTGAAATGAATTTAAATGAAGCACTACAGTTATTTAGTGGAACGCATTTCTGTTCTTTTTGTGTGTGCATGTTAGCTGATTTTAGTTTATGTAACTAGTATTTACAGGTATATTCATGACACTGTGCGCATTCAGACATGAACATGTCATTCATGCATCTCTGTGTGTGTTTCTAGCTGTGTGTGCGTATTGTTTTGTGTGTGGTACCTGCACGTGTTTGTGCAGCAGTTCCCTGCTGTTTTGTAATTAAAGCTGAAGTCAAGTCTAATTTCCCTTACTTTGCAGTTCTGGAGGTTAATTGCAAGAGCCACACAGCCCCTGGCAAGCTCTCTTCCATTTTAGTACTTTCCTGTGCAAACTACAGAGAAGATTGTTAGTGGTAAATGAGAGGATGTGAAGACGCAGTAATAACAACACCATTACCCTCACGGTACATGAAGAGAACAGGGCGAGGCAGGGACACTAGTTAGCCTCCCTGCAAATATTAGTGAGGGTAAAACAAATGCTAATGGTGAACAAAGATGCTTAGGTATAGTTTTAATAATGGGATTTCTGTGCCTGATCGTAAGTGTGTGTGCAGTTGGGGAACAAAGGGCCAATGATAGCGCCCATTGTAGACAGGAAGCTGGGTGAGAGTACAGTATAAATCAGTCTCAAGTATCTGCTGTTTGTCTGGTTGAAGTGGCATCAATTAGAGCATACCGTCTTTGGCTCGATGAAAGATACAGGCAACAAGTGCTTTCTTTAAAAAAGCCAGTTTTTTGTTTGAAGATGTATTTGTTTGTATGTGTGCACTTATTGATTTATCAAGGGCGGCGCAGGGGATTCTACAAGTTTAATGGTTTCAGAAAGACAGACCTTCACATGGGACACCAGGATCGCAAAGCGGTCAAGACTATGTTGGTGTGTGTGTGTGTGTGTGTGTGTGTGTGTGACACTATATGTGTGTAAATGCAGGGTGCCTGTGGGCAGTCAGAGCTGTGGAACTGACAGACAGCCGCTAACCTTCTCGCCACACAACCCTGTGATTGACGTCTCCATGGTGCGAAAGTGGGCGGCAGGAGGACCAGATATTACTGCGGAGGTCAGGGTTGAGCGGAGTGAGCAATCACTTCCATCCGTCTGTGTGTGTATGTGTGTGGGCAGATTTGTGTGCCCGTATCTACCTTCCCATTGCAATTTCCCCCTTGTGATGATATCAATTTAGCCGAAGGATAGCATTTGCTATTGAGCTGTAGAATTGTCATTTGATGCCATTTGATACCAATACATTTTTCTCCCCCTATAATAGAAAATAAACAGAATAACAGATGGACAGAAGGACAGAAGGGCTGATAGATACCCTTTTCTTTCTTCTTCATCCCGTCCACAAGTCATCTCACTCTCTGTCCAGCTTCTGTAACTGTGATGCTAAGACACCTGTGGCCCTGACTTAAATCATTAATAAATGTTGAAGTGATTATTTCTTCACAGTGGCCACTTACAAAAACTGTAAGTAATATTAGAATTTTTCAGGTAAAACAGGCTGAGGCAGCCCTGATAGCATATTGAATTCAGATGAGAAGAAGGGGCCAATGTTACAGTATGATTCAACATGAGAGTAGAAATCCTTTTGAAACAAAGAGTTAACATTTTCATTAAAATGTACATAAATTAAGTGTATAGAAAATACAAAACAAACATGAGTTACATGAATTTAAGTTAATTGGTTGAGCAGCTGCCTGAGGCTCAAGGTCTGAGTTTGAAACAGTTCTCCTTTTCATGAGCTACTGTTTGCATAAAGGAGCATCTAAAGTAATTTAAAAGCAGGAAGTTTCTGGTCTTCTTTACTTTGGTTTGGCCTTTTGACTTTGTTCCAGTGATGCATCAACGCCACCACAGCGGAACGCCCACCTCTTTGCTCTAATGTACATGCTTTCTTAATGTAGTAATCGTGCCCTTTTCTTTTCCTGTTTGTTCAATCATGGTTTTCTGAATGTGGGCATCAATTATAAAATCATTTAAATTAACTTTGACAGAAACTATCTGTCATTCACAAAAGAATGTATTTCATGCTTTAATTGGTTAACTCAATTTTGAAGGCACAAACATCTCTACAGATTACATCAACTCACTTAGGATCCCATCTCAGAAGTGTTGTTTTTCGATTTTGATTAGAGCTGAAAATGAAAGTGAATGTGTGTGTTGAGGGAGAAAGAAAAGGAGAAAGGCCTCGATGGAAAACAGGCTGAACATTCAGCGTTGCTGTAATTATCCTTTAACGCTTTTAACTGTCTCTTCTAATTGGACTTTCATATGAGCCCACCTTGGTCTTTTCCCATGGACTCTGGTTAGCACAAGTCAAACGTGTCATTAATGTGTGTGTGTGTGTGTGTGTGTGTGTGCGTGTGTGTGTGTGTGTGTGTGTATGAGGGAGTAGATGGAGAGACGTGTATATTGTCTGGTGGTTTGAGCAAAGCTCTTCGCTGTCAGCTCGTTTGTCTTTATCATACACAATCAGAATGGCCCCACAAGGAGAGAGACATTACCGTCTAGTTATTGTCAACACCACTTTCACAACCTAACAAATGCACATACACACACATTAATGTGCGAGCTGCAACCTAAAGTTTAGCTTTATGACACAGGTAGGCACACCACTCATAAAGACAGCTTTTCAAACACACACTCACACACTCAAAGAAATACAAACAGACAGATGCAGGCAAGCATACCCACACGCAGTCATACCTTCGCTCACTTGAAAACCTCATTAAGTACAAAAATGTGTGCAGTCCAAATGTACCGCCACCCAAGTCTAATTTATTTCCAGCAGGAGACAGACAGTCAGCATGATAAAGCTGATTCATAATTTATCAGGACTAATAGCCACCTGCCTGTGCCACTAGCTGTTATCTGCCACAAATTATGGGCTCCGAAAAACCCTATGTTTTGACTGAGTGTACATGTGGAGTGACAGACTGAAAAAGGATGAATTGAAAATGAGCATCAGATTTTAACACTGTGCTGTTAGCAGAGGGATGCATATACAGTATGCAGTGCATGTGGTTGTTAGGCTACAGATCGTGTCTTTGTGTGTGTGTGGATCTGTGAGTGAGATAGTAAGATCCATTATCTGAGAGCATGGACATTTTCAATGTGTTCAGCAGCTGTAAGACATGCTGCTGTTCTTCATTGGTGCCTATGGATGATCACGGATACATTTCTTTCAACCATGACCACATCAGTTTAGTGCTTTGCCTGCAGAGGTGTGACATCTCCAATTTCAACCTTATTGTATTTTTATGAAGATTTACATCGTTACTTTGTTCATTCCTCACACTCTTTGTTTCCAATCCGTTCTTTCACTAGAGTGCATATATCTGTGATGGTCAGAGGAGTGTTACATTATGTATACCGCACATACCCACACACCAACACACACACACACACACATATCAACAATGATTATCTAAGAATTAACTGGTTTCCTGAGCTCTCCCATTTCCTAATTTGTCAGTGACTTGACTTTACCAGCATCAGCGAGACCTACAGTGTCTATTCCTCTCTTTCTTTCCCCCTTTGCCCTCCCATCTTCCTTATCCTGCATGTCCCTCTCGTGTACTTAAGTAATGTCTGAAAAAAGTGGATCAATGCAGCTAAAAGAACAAGATGGTTAATTACAAGTGAAGGTATTTCTACTGTACCTGATTGTTATTTTAACCAATGAACAGGGGAATGGGAGCATTGGTAAGCAAACTAAAATACAATTAGTTTTTCTTTACTCTGTGTTTACATGCCAATTTCTTTCAAAATTACTGTTATTAGCACCTTCAAAAAATCCTCGATCGATTTAGCATTACACTCCTAAAACACTGTTTTCAAACTTGTACGTCATATGCTTTAACAATGAGTTGCAAGTCCAAGATCCAACTTTTACTCAATTACTTTTACTCTTTAATTCGACAAGCATGGAGTCAAGGAAAAGCGGTTGGTGATTACGTGCCTCAGTAGATAGTACCAGTTTGAAATGGTACCAAAATGGTATGAGCAACATCTGAGAAACTTCCCAAGATGATTTTAACATTTTGATCCTTTTGATGACTTCCATTTTGGGTGGCATTAAGAGAGGGTTTGTTTTATCATTGCTTAAGCGCTTTACCTATTAAACCTTTGACCCTTTCTAACTATGGCACATCCACCTCTTTAACACCCAAGTGTCTTTATCGACTCCTGGACTCATATGTATCTGGAAAATCCGGATTTGTGATATACTCCAAATGCCTGGTGAGGAAATACGATGACCTGAACTTTCAAGCTTTTAATCAAAAGTTCACACTAAGTCTGTTCCAACACTCTTTCATAATGCAGATAGTTTGACATTTCCCATCACCTCATCAGGTGACTGTAGGTCTTGTAAGGACACACTCATCCTGTTGCGGTAGTTGTAAAACTGACTTTACGGTTTACAACTCGTTAACTGAAATGATAATCATAAAACTTAATGAGAGAAGTAAACCACTGAAATGTGTCAAAATGTGTGTTCCTGTAGTGCTTTAAAGTGTAAAACCTCTGGGTTTAATGGGGAGCTGACATACAGTAAATGGTGACTTGGATCATAATGGTCTTGATATTGAAATTCATGGAAGCCTTTCTCGAGTTTTAACATACGCAAACGGGTAATCTCTCCCGACAGACATTCACATGGTTGCAAAGAGTCCAAGATTAACTTGCCTCTAATGGAACAAGCCCTGCAAACCACAGAAGTTTAGCGAGACCAAGGAAGATGCTTAAGTTGGCATTGAATGTACTCTCTATTAAACATGCATTTTCACTACTGGACCCCAGTCCCCAGATCCAAAATGGCAAAGTCAAGTGGAAAAAGTAATTTAATTTTGTTATGGGTTATCAAGATTATCGAAAGTGAAAGTAATTAAATGAAGACCTGGGACAAACTTTTTCCAGAATCATTTCTGAGTCCGCTTCAATTTACTTTCACTGTCAAGTTAGTTTAACATCCCACTTTGAAGACCAGGGGAGCCTGTGTGTGTGTGTGTGTGTGTGTGTGTGTGTGTGTGTGTGTGTGTGTGTGTGTGTTCTTTCAAAATGTTTTCAAAAAATTACCATCCCTGCAATTTGTCCTTTTGCTAAGTACTTCAAAACAGACCCCATGTTCCATGTCCTCCAAATGTGTGTGTGTACAATCTTAGATTGCGGGTGATATAAATAATTAAAGAGGTAATTACAAAATGTAATGTGGTGACTGGCAAACCTGCGTCCCTGTCCTCAGACTCTGGACATCCCTGATTTATAATTTTCAGCCAGACACCAAGTCCTTTTTTCTGCCTACAGATCTCATCTCTGGTGTGAGCTGGATAGGCGTTAAAAATTCATTATGATAGAGATACAGACTGCGCCAATGATAATGACACCTGTAACCTTGCATGCCTTACATAAATACACCACACGCTTCCCCTGTGCATGTGCAGACAGGCTGCACATATTAGCAAAGATTTCATTGAGGCTGTTGTGTGCATGAGCAAACAAACTAACAACAACAATAAAAAAAAACAAGCTCATTTACACACACTCTGTCTCTTTTAGTCTCTGGGTGTCAATGTCAAGTGTCAGTTGCCGGCTAGATTTTAGCCTGCTGCACTGGGGAACTTTGCCAGTCCACTACTGCCACATTGGCATCAGGGCTTAGCTGATCAACAGAATAGAGGTAGTGATAAGAGGTGGAGGAGGCTGAGACACAGAGGTGTGAGAATGACTCAGACTCTCTACAAGTTATTTGTGTTTGTGTGTGTGTGTTGTGTTAGGTAAATGTATTTTGGTTTTGTGCATCTTTTATAGTGTATGTGTGTGTGTGTGATTGCATAGTTTTTGTGTTTGTCTGTGCTTGTGAGGGTGTCCTGTGCTCGCTGGCATAACTTGTGCATGAAGATGAATATGTGATTGACGCATAATAATGCAATCAAAGGCTGTCAATCTCCCCTCTGCAAGGTGACGGCTCCGTCATACTGGTTGTTAATTCAGACTCTCTGACAGCCTTTATAGTCTATTCGGCTTTGTTTTTGCTGCATACTAATGATGTTTAGAATATGAATGGGAAGTTTAGGTCACCCCCTCTCATTGTCAACAACAATACGGCAGGCCTGCACTCTCCCAGACCTAAGAGTGGAGTTTGTAAGCAAATACAGGGACACACAAAAGTATAAATGTGCAGACAGACAATCTAAGTGAGAGCATACATGTAGCAGGCAGGCACACACACACACACACATCCACACGCACACTAACTGAGGCTTGTACTTTGGACACCTGTTCATTATTTCTCTCAGTAGGGATCTTAGTTCCCTGCCACTTGCCATCTTGTTACACCCTCGTACATACTGTGCATCATGGGTGTGTGGTTGTATTTGTATTTGTGTGTATGTGTTTGTATATATACTTGTGTGAAAATCTATGTTTGCTTGTGTGTATGCATTGTATGCCATGTTTGCTGTACACTCGCACATGCTCGATACTGCACATGCTTATACAGTCTAGACTTCATTTGTCAAAATATGACACATGGCTTGGCTGTACATGCATTACATCATGTCACAGTCTAATTCATTGTCGAAATGCCTTTCAAGACTTGAATTTTAATCATCTCTGCTGAATATATAAACCATGTTTTGCATAGTGTTATTGGTTATGCCTATTTGACAAATTGGATGATCATCTGCAACCCAAGGTGATTCACATAAACACACACACTGCAACCACACCTACGGCATATTTCCCATACCAGCCGGGACTATGTGCCACTATTCCTTTGAGAAGATTTTGTTTATGAATTATAATTTCAGAATTATAATTCTAAAGAGCCCTCTAACGGAGATCTATAGGCTAAATGGTTTAGCCCTCATCTTTGTGTATCCACAGACTGAAAATAGAAAAATAGGTCAGCCACCTAAAGATGATCCCACCAATATGTGCTTCATAAAATATGGCGTGCACTAACCAATGCATCCACTGAAGTTCACGCCTAGTGGAGCGTGGAGGGAGAGTGCAGTAGAGGGAATACAGAGTGAAGGCAATGGGGCAAATCTGTGGATCAACCCCTGTGTTGAAAAGAGAGCCATTTGGCCATGTAGACAGTGGTGATATGGGGGATGCATGTGCGCACCCTTGGCTAACAAACCTTACTTTTAAACATTTTTAAGACACGCAAACTGTCATACATCGTGTCGCTTTTCTCTAGTGTACAGAGTTAGAAGTTTATTCCTTGACCAAAACAACCATGGAAATGGTAGCTGTGTACTTGCCCGGCTACCATCTTTATGTCTTCAAAGATCACAGAATATCTTTGAAAACAGTGACTAATTACTTTGTCATGAATGTAATCATCAATGCCAGAAGTCAAAAATGTAAAAACAATGACTCAAGTTGCTGTTGGTTAAAGGGGTGGTTGAAGCTGCCCTGGCCCTGCTCTGATCTGTGTTTAATTTTGGGATTTAATTCTCGGCACTGGTATGAAATGATGTAAACATGTTTCTATTACGATTACAGGATCAGGATTTCTATATGAACTGCAGTGATTTATAGCCTTCGCAACGTTGAATTCCACTCTTTTCAATCTCAGAGATACATTGCACATGTAGGTTATTGCATTAACTTTTCATAAGGTGACCAAATATAGAACAGAAACATTACATTGTTTCCTCTCTTCTCTAGACATGGCAGTGACTGTAGTTTCAATGAACTGAATAACAATCTTTTTTTTTTTTTTTACGGTCAAACGCAGGTTGAGCCCATGTTCATTATCCTGTGCTAAATATGGTGTTTGTGGAGCCGAAAAACAATGTAGGCAAGAAGGAGACAATAAGATGGAGAGAGAGAAAAAACAACAACAAGCAAAGACAGAAACAAACATAAAGATAGACAAAAAGCAGGAATAAAAGAGAGACTTCTACAGAGACAGATAAAGAGACGGTAGTTAAATCCATGAGTTTTTTATGAGAACTAACCCTGATCTTCTCTGCCTCATAAAATCCTCTTCTTCTCCATCCCCTCCTCCTCTGTACAGGCATTAAGATACCTGTATTATACCAACTAAAGAGGATTTTGTTCAGGGATATTGGCTTATGTTTAATTGAAGATGGTGCAATTAAAGCTTCCTTGGAGCAGCGAGGGAAATGATCATGGATTTTGTGAACAGATGAAATATATATCGCGATGAAAGTTGAGAATACGGGATGCTAGGCAAAAAATGAAATGGATTAATCTATATCATCAAAATGTGTGTGCATGTGTGTGCATTTGCTTCACCTTGAAGCGGCAGCAGGCTGAACAATCAGATATTTGATCTGGGCTTAGAAGGAAGATTTAATCCCCGGAACGGTGAAAAGGTTTTCTCCCAAGTTGCATTTATGCAATTTTGCCTTCTAGTGCAATTCTATAGAAATGTATCACTGCAATTTCAACACCCGGGCCAGGATTAGTGTGTGTTGGTATCTATTTGTGAGCATTTGTGTGTTGTTACGTGTGTGTGTGTGTGTGTGTGTGTTCATGTGTGTGGGGGTTGGAAATCGGTCTGGTCTGGTTTGTGAGTGTGAGTGAAGCGGCAAATACCTCAAAGAAACTGTCAACCCAAAGTGTGAGAGGGTGCTTTAGAAAAAGATGGAAACATGAAAATCCTTCTTCGTGTTGAACTCCTTGGGACAGATGGTACACACTGACACACACACACACACACACACACACACACACACACACACACACACTTACAGATACTTACACATACATACATGCAGATAGAGAGAGGGGGAGTATGTGCAGTCAAGTTTGAAACCTTAATGTGTGAATACATTTCTACTTTTATATAATTTCTGAAGTGAGCGTGACATAAAGGGCACGACATGCTGTAAAGGGACAGCACTGAGAATGACAGAATGGCATAAAGGGAAAAAAGAAACACCAAAGAGTGTACAGAGGAAGAAAAACAGATCAAAGAACTGAGGAAAAGATGTTGGTGACAGGACAAGCAGGATAGCTAGTACCTGTGATGTAACTCGAGTGGTGGTGTGACAACAAACTTGCAAATCTTTTAAAGACCTTTTTAGACCAAGTGAACGTGTTGACTTTAAAATCTCCACGGGTTCCCTAGAGCTGCTGTGGTAGCATGTAGCAACTGTTATTTTGCCACCTCTGTACTGTCACTCCTTTTTCTTGTAACACCTTCTTAAAAAAATCAACTTGTTTTCATAAGTAAAAGTGTTGCTTGCATTCTCTGATTTGATGAACTTTAATGAGTTTACTTGTTATTTTGCAGGGTGAAAAAAAAAAGATCTACATTTGCTTCCCTTAATTAGCTTGTTAGGACTGTCGGCGCATGTCTATCTTGAAACAATGGGTTGTTTTTCATTTCCTTTCCTTTTCTTGTCCTTCCTTTCCCTGTCCACCGCCGTCGCTTCTTTCATGGCATGTAAAAACTGCCAGGACTTGGTGCCTGGTTAAAGGGATGGACACAGTTCACAGACCTTGGGCCATCTGTTCCTCCTGATTAAAGGGGAGTGTAAATATCTTTCTGGCCAAATAATGATATCAATTCAATGAGAGGTGCCATCTTGTTGCTTATCTGAGCCAAAAGTGTGTGTGTTTGTGTGTGTGTGTGTGTGTGTGTGTGTGTGTACTTTTCAATATCTGTGCATGTCTAGCCATAAGACAGGCCCATGGGCAATGACAGTGCCGACTCATCTCATCTCCTCCACCTCTTCTCTCTTGAGTCTGCATTTTCATCATTCAAATGACTGCTTGTGTGTGTGTGTGTGTGTGTATGTGTGTGTGTGTGTGTGTGAGAGTGAGAGTGAGACCAGGCAGGTATGTGTGGATTTCTGTCTGCCTCTGTGATGCTGTTTATGTGTTTATGCATAAAACATGTTGATGTGTCTGATTTTGCAGCTCCAAAATGACTAGGTGGCCAGACTGCTATCAGATGTAGTCAGTCCCTGCCTGAGCTGGGTAAATAAGAGGCAATGAAGGAGCCAAGACTAAATTCTCTGGTGGCCTCACAGCACTGGCCTCAGCTTAAGCATCTCGCCAGCCAACATATCCACAGCATAATGAGTTAGAATCTCCCTGGAGTATTAGGATAAATCTAAACACCCGGTGTAACCTATCAGCATGTTTATGTGTGTGTGTGTGTGTGTGTGTGTGTGTGTGTGTGTGTGTGTGTGTGTGCTTGCGAACAAGGTTCTGTGGATCTCCCAAGAGCACTTGGGTAAATCTAAATGCAGCTCATTGGCATAAGAGGATTTAACTTTTTGGTTGTCGTGGTAATGAACTGTGATAAACACCAGCGGATAAGTGGCATGTTACACACACACACTTGCACACAAATGATGGAAAAACACAGGATTTACATTGTCACTGTTACTGTGGAGATTTCCCATGAGCCTTGATGACTGAAGCAGGAAGTGTGCAGCGCTGTTTACTGTCCCTCTGCGCAGCTCAAACCACTGCTTGTGGTTAAAATCTGCTACATTTCAATTCATTGTTTCACGACAAAATGTCACAATATAATTCCTTATGGAGGTACGAGCTTCACTATCTAATACAACTTTTGGCAATGTGCTTAAAGTTTTTTAACTAAATTATCAACAAAATACAACACAGTTGAAGTGGGTTAAGTGCTACAGTGTAAGCCCACCCTGTATGTCTGCTACAGGCACAGAAAGCCAGTAGATTATCAATATGTTCAATCTGTGCGAAAGGTCTATTGACAATTTTCCTCCCTCCAGAAAATGTGTAGCTAGAATGGAGCTCTCCGTGGTGCTGAATGTGGAGGAGCAACTGTCTGTAATCATAGACACGTTTGCATGTTTTCTTGGATATATATATATAAATATATGTATATGTAAAATGTGTATGCTTCAATTCTAGTTGCTAAATCTGATGTGGGACTGATATGTGAGCTTCCATTACAAACCCTAAAATCATTTCTTTTAACAGTTGCATTATATATTCCGAACAAATATATTTATGCCGGCTGTGAAAATGCTTTTGCTCAGAAAGTCTTGAGACCAGCACTTCTGCACACAAAACGGGGCTGAAAATCTCCAGAAAGCACTTATGTAGCTCAGATCAAAAACTTTATTACACTCAGGACTTTATTTGAATGTACTGAAACCATGAATCTCTTTGCAGTGATGAAAGTCTGAGGCACTGAAAAGTTAGTTGTTCATTTTTACTTTCACTTTTTGGCTCACTGTAGCACTTTTTCAACAAGGCAATGAAGTTCCAAGACTTTTTGATCTCAGCTACATGATTGTTTTATCATGCACCAAAGACAAGAGAAATCATTCTGTTAGAATGGTTTCTCCTCTGCTATGAGCGCTTAGCACTACGGACAGCATTTCAATGTCAGGAGAAATCACCCATTCCATAATTTATCATTGACAATTTTCAGAAAAAAATAATATTTGTGAAAGTATTTTGTCACAAATTGGGCGGGTTAGAAAAGCTGATATGTATGATCAGTAATTTGCCATTGAGACTACATACACAGGCCCTCCTTTGAAGAGTCTCAGGCTGCAGCCATCTCCTTCCATTTACTGACGAGACAATCTCCTCCACCTGTTCTCTCTTTATGATCAGAAGGTGTTGTACAAGGAGACAACCATCATCATCATCTCCTGAATGATTTACAGCCGCTCTGTTGCAATCAAAGACCTTCCATTCACCCTCAGTCGTGACCAAGTTCTTTCTGCGTATCAGCAATCATATCAGTATTTGTGGATATATATGCGTCTATCAATATGCAACAATGCCTGTGCATGAATTTCTATGAGAGTCTGTAAGTGTGTGTGTGACCATGCAGCATATCAGCTTATGATGTAGAATAAACCATGGGTGTCCCCTAGCACCAAAGTGTTAATAATGGAATAAGTAGCTTTTTTTCTGTTATGTATTATTAAAAGAGATTATGCACACACCACATCTACTGGGACAAATGAATAAGCACGGAATACAAAGAGTGGGAATGTGTGTGCATAGTGTACACACTGTACATGTTTATGGAGGGCATATTTGTACAAACACAGGTACTTTGTTGTGTGCAGTGTGCACATATGGTATGTTAGTGTATGTGTATGTGTGTGTGTTTGTTGGGAAATATGAATCGTCTACATACATTATGCAGAATGTGAGGACTGTGGATTGCAGATGAAAGATTTGAGATGAGAGGAGTAGTTCCATGTTTCATTGGGAAATGAAACATGGAACTACAATACAAAAGAACAAAAAGTCTTTTTAAACATTTGATCAGAGGCAGGAGGATAATAAAAGCTTTCTCTGTGTGTCTGCGCATGTTAAACAGCTTAGCTGACCACACTGTGTTCTTCACATTATGTAATGGGTTTTGCTAAACGTTTGAAAAAAGTTTTAGCTTTGCTCATTGTGGTGTGGCAAGGCCCTGACAGGCTTAATTTAAAGTAGGCTGTACTGTAGACATCGACATTAACCCTCCCTACAGCTGACTGGAAGAACAACTCGCTGGGGCCCCCTTTCTCTTTGCATGGTTGATTATGTTCCTGAGGTTGAAGATTTAAGATAATAACTTGGATGATTAAAATATGAAACATTCAAACAGTAATATCCAATGCAATACATAATAAGCTAATACTATCACATGCAGTGCTGGCGTCAGTTTTCAATTTTCACCTCTCTGAACAAGCCTTTTGTCTGAACTGACTGTTTTGTCGGTTTCCATCCATCAAAGGCACACCTACTGTATGTGTGATGTGGCATATTAGGAAGGAAGGGGGTACGAGATGTATGAGGAAGGGGGGGTAGACTAAAGGAGTGCAGAAGACAGTGGCCTGGATGGAAAAAGTCGAAACCTGGGAGGATGGTGCAAAATGAGGGAAGTAATTTGCATTTCATTCTTGCCATTGGGCCTGCATGGCAAGATTTGAATTATGTCAAAATATGTGCAATTGACAATAATATGACATTATAGATGTTTTTTTGTTTTTTATGCTGATAGCAATTCATTGATCGTTGAACATATAAAGCTGCGTTTACTGCTGATAAACCACTTTCTTGGCATAGGACTTACCTTTCAATTCATTTTTCTATAATTATTATTTGATTTTTCCATATCCTTGTAAATCATTGGATATCCCCATCTTTAAAACACTGTGTTACCACACCAACAGAAGCAAGTAAAAACAAGATATCTGCTTCGAAATGTGAAATAACGTGGTTCTTTTAGCAAAGCTCAACCGTACCACACAAGATTTCACCACTTTTAATGATGTTTCTTATCCTATTATGTGTGTGTGTGTGTATGTGTGTGTGTGTGTGAGAGAGAGTGCGTGCGTGCGTGCCTGTATGTGTGTGGTAATGATGTGCCTTTATCTCCTCTCTCCACAGCCCATTAATCCCGAGTGTGGGACAAGCAGTCATTACATATTTAACCCAGGTCACTTACTGTGGGTGGCAGATAGGTGCTGTCACTAACAGTGTACGTGTATCCGTGTGTGTGTGTGTGCGCGCCAGTATGTCCGAGACAGCATCCGTGTGCACATGTATGTATGTGTGTGCACATGAATAGGACTGCAGAAACTTTCACACATATGGTATTTGTGTGTTTTACTCTCAACAACTGTGTTTGTATAATTCTTGTGTGTGCGGATATGATATGTAAAACCTGACCTTAAGATAAAACTCTCAGCTCTCAGCCCCCCCACCCCCTTTCCTGCAGTAGCTGTAAGATAAATTTCAGCCTCAGAGAACAGGTGAGGCTCAAGGAGGCGAATTATGCATTTGGGACTTCACCAACCCTCTCAAAACCCTCCATCATTTTACTCTAAATTGGTCAAGTAAGAATAAGAATAACTCCTTACACTATATATATTCTTTAATCCAAGTGCCACTCATACTGTCACGACATCTGCTGTATTTTACGTGTGTAGTGCTAATCGGCAGTTCCCATCAAGGCTTACTCCAAGCATATAGAATTCCTATGGATTTCCTGACATTTTCCCCATCTTCTTGTCAGCCTTCCCATGCTATTTGTTCCAGCCGAGTGAACTTAGCCGATCTGGGATTAAAATGCCGGATTTCCGTGGTAAAGTGACGAGCATTAGAATTCAAGGGCTTACATTACAACTTTTTTTTGCAGAAGAGTTACCCTGAAAGCTGATAACCTTAAGAATCCAATTTGGAATGCATCTGACTTTTATTTATCTCTCCAAGTGATTTTTTTTTCTACTTCTCACCTGCCACATGTATGTTTTTCAGCATACCTGTGTGTGTTTGAGTATGACAGTGTATGTGTGTATGTGTGTGTGTGTGTGTGTGTGTGTGTGTGTACAGCTCAAGGGCCAGAGGATGGTTTAATATGTTTAGCTACCAAGGGAAATAAAGAGGTAATACTGGGGGTCAGACTAATCGCCTGAAAACAGCCTCTCACTTCTCACTTTATTTTCATTTAAGCCATAGATGAACTCACACAAACACACATGAGTGTGTGCACATAAACAATTACACAACATGTACACTGAGATGGACTGAGCAGTCTCTCTGCATTCAGTATGCTGGTTCTGAGTGTGTCCTTCTAAATCCCTACTGGTAATGTTTTGTCCCTCTGGCATGTCATCAGCCTACACACACACACACACACACACACACAAACAGCCTTCTTCCTGTCCCCATGCAGGCTCAAAGTCAGTGAATCATCATTGCATTTAGGGCTACCTAAGGCTAGCCTGGGGTTAGCGTACAGCTAGCTCAGCCATGAAGTGACAGTAATTGCAGCATGATTTTTGTTCTCCTTTTTGGTGCCTGTGTTATAAATGAAGGCAGTGACCCTGCATCTGTCATATCCCATTTAGAGCAGCTACGCAGGAATACAACTCAGTGAATATGAGGCCTCCGGTCAGGCTGGAACCAACTGATAGCCATGCCCTTGCGGCTTGAGTGTGTTGGGACATGGGGGTGTCAATACATGTTTGAGTGTTTGTGCAAGTGCTCATACATGCAAGTACATATTGTATGTGCAAATTTTCAGCAATGCTAGCGGCTCTAGGGAGGGTAATGTTGGATGGCAACTTTTGTTTGAAATATATCTACAAATATTTGATGGATTACTATGGAATTTTGTACAGACAGTCATGGTTCCCAGAGGACGAATATTGACTGACCCCTGACCTTTCCTCTCATGCCACCAGAAGGTCATATAGTTTCCATTAGAATATCTCAACATCTACTGGATGAATTGTCATGACATTTTGTACACTGATTTATGTTCCCCTCTGGTTGAATTGCAAGCCCTTTGGTGATCCCCTCACTTTTCATCTAGCTCAATCATTAAGTCAACATTTTAATTTGTTCAATACTTTTGTTTATGACCAAATACCTGCAAAACTAACGACATTCCCATCCCAATGTACTTTGTGTTTAGTGCTAATTATGTTTAGTGTTAAAAATGTTGATGAACATTATATCTGCTAAAAGTCGGCATGTCAACATTGTCATTGTGAGCATGTTAGCATGCTGACATTAGCATTTAGCTTAAAGCACAGCTGTGTAGTTCAGCCTCAGAGAGCTGCTAGCATGGCTGCACACATGGCTGTTGCCTTTATCTTGTTTGAGTTTATGTTCTTTTTATATAATGCAGATCTAGTTATCTCTGCTTACTCCATTTATTGCTGCATACCTTTATCTATTAATGTTAAATTTACACCTGTAAAGAAAGAACTCTGGCTTGGGAATATAATTCGTATTTTGGTTTGGACAGGAGTGAAGGTTTAAGTTGCTCACACACTTTGTAGAAAGGGTTGTGCCTGGGGTTGGGAATAAATGCAGTCAGTGACAATCCTCACAAGTGCAGTAACCCAACGTGTATGTGTGGCAGTGTGTTTATGCTTTTGTTTTCTAGGCAGTTCCTTATCCCCCAGGGAGAGCTGGAGCCAGTATCAGGCCGGCCACTTTGCTGGGAGTGTCACTGACTATCTGCTTCTCCACCGAACTGAAGGGATATTTACTGTACTGGAGAGGGAGGCAAAGGAGATGGGGGTGTGAGTGTGAAGAAAGGAAAAGATGAGAGAGGAAAGACAAAGAACAGAGACAAGAGAGCTGGGGGAATAATGTGAGCTTGAAGTCAGGAGAGAGCATGATAAGGGGGCTCTGACCCTTTATTTATCTATGCGTATGTTGTGGTTGTCTGTGTATATTAGGTTTAAGGATGGATCCACATTACACACACTCATAGAAATGGGAATGTGTCCCCTTATCAATGCTCTGTGTTGTCTGTCAACATGTTCATTGATCTTGTCTCAGTGTACAGAGAGCTGTGAGGCATATGAGTATACTTTCTATTTGTTTTTGCATGTGTGTGTGTGTGTATGTGTATCTGTGTCAACACAAGTGTATATCAGACTGTGTACAGCAGTGCTCACCAACCTATTTAAGCCCAGGATCCCTGACCTTGGCCTTGGTGAGATCTACCTATTGAAGCGTTGAGAGAAAAAGACAGCCCAGATTGTACTTCCAACGTGAAGTCTTTTATTTAGGCTAATTGTATTTGAATTACATGAAATGCTTTGGTCCAACTTTCAAATTGATGCCACCAACAAAACACTAACTAGCATATCAAACAGGCCATAGCTGTCTTGCTTTAAGCATTGTACAATACCTTCACACCTTCAATTTTAAGTTTCATTATTTTATTTAATTCTAACACAAAATATAAAAGCATTTTAGAAAGTCGAACTGTAACGTGTGCTAACAAAGTTCTCAGTCAGTGCAATTAATTGAGGTGCAGTTCTATGTCCCATATTATGCAGCATCACTTTTCACAATGCCATCAGGCAAAACTGTTGCTGTCATGTTGCTCACTCAAGTCAGTGTGATGGCTGTGACTGTGAGTGCTTTGTAGTTGGGCTCATTGCTACAGACAGATGGTCTGAGACGGTCTGTGGGGTGTCTGTCAGTAAGGCGGCTCCTGTATTTTGATTTGATTATTTTAATTTGTGAAAACGCCATCTCACAGAGGTTAGTGGATCCAAAGAAGGCAGTCACTCTTAGTGCACATGCGGTGAGGAGAGGAATCTTCTCCCTGCTGACAAGTCCCCAAAAGTCACTGTCCCTTGGTCTGCCTCTCAGCTCTATGTCATTTTGCAAATCAACGATCTCCACGTCAACTCCACTTGGCAAAGCAATATACTTGCTGGAATTTGGCTGCTACCTGTTCTATAGAAATATCTTCCACTCACCAAATTGCTTTGAACTCTGTTGCCACTTTATCCAGGTGAGCACAGTACTGCTCAGGGTGAAAAGCATCCTTGTCTGTCTGTGACATTTTCTCCAAGTTGGGAAAGTGTGTCAGCCTCCGATGTGTGATCCAAACACAGAGCTTGGCCTGAACGCATTCCCTGCGCTTATCATGTGGGGCAGGTGTCGGCCTTTTCCCTGGAGCTCGTTGTTGAGTGCGTTCAGTCTTGCCATTAGGGCTGTCAGAAACCCCAGGTCCAGTAGCCACGCGTCATCTGACAGTTCCTCGTTCAGACAGAAGCTTTATCACAAGGAGCAAGTCAAGAAATTGCTGCAGCACTTTGCTGCAACTCAACCACCGGACATCAGCATCTAGAAGTAGGTCTGTGTAAGCGACCTCAAGCTCGTCCAATAATGTCTTGAATAAGCGAAGTGTATCAGTTTGACCACCAGTGTCATTGGAGAGTGTCATTCCAGTGCACGACCCTACCAGAGGCCCGCTGATGAATCACACAGTGATAATTCACAAAGACGGGAAAATCAGGGTCATTACGGCACGGTGCTATAAAATCAGCGCACACATCACGCATTGCCGGGGCCCCATCAGTAGTAATTGCCACCCATTTATGAATGGGGATCTCATATTTTTTAAACTCACTGTAAATATCCTCCCCTCTTGTTCTCTCCTTTCAGTGCAAAGGAGTGAGGAAGTCCTCCTTTGTTGTGGAATCCTGGAAAGCCATTCTGACAAATACAACAAGCTGAGCTGTGTCACTTTAACACTTGTCCATTCACGTCCCCTGACAGTTACTTGGCCCTCCTTGTCACTGCTGCAGGGCCACGCGATACACCATGGAGTGCCGTTGTCTTTGTTTTTGAAGTCTTTGAAGACTTTATTAATGGACCTAAAGCAACACAAACACAAACATTAATAACTATATTAATAACTAGAATGGTCGGATCTATATTAGTGTTGATTTCTCTTGACTTTCTCGTGGATGAAGGTTTTATAAATTGCATTTTCTTCTTAAGTGTCATGCCCAGCCTGTAATACGAATGTGAAAATGTAAGCATGTAATACACTTGTATGTAATTATTTACCAAACTTACTTGCCAACTACCACGTTATTAAATTAATTCAACAAAATCAACCCTTGGCTATCTAAATTTCAGGATTAAAAATTCCAAATCATTCCATTCTCTTAACAAGCAGTTAAGCACCTTGATCTTTAAAGATTTGCCCGGGAAAACAACTTCTGTTTAATTAGGTTTTTTTTTTTTTGGTTTTTTTTGCAATGATGTACACCCTTGGCAAAATTCAATCTAAATATTTGCTGAACATGAACGTGATACACAAAACATTCTTGTAGGAACATTGGCTCTTGGAAATAAAGCAGTCCTTTGTGATGAAGGGTCCCTAAAGTAGTTTTTCATCTGAATCTGTCATACCACTCTATAAATCAAAAAGGTAAAAGTTTTACTTTTTCACTATTCCTTTCAGAGGCAGATGTCCTAGCCGTTTTCAGGGAGACTTGTATCGCTTATTAGTAACTGGGTGTATTGCTGTTCACCTCCTCTCCGTTTGAAGTCAATAAACTATGAAGGATGACTCATTTGAAACTAATGCTGTATTGAATCTACCCCATTTGAATCTAATGTGTTTCAAAGCATGTGTCCTTTGAAGTCGATACTTGTCCCCCTCCGAGGCCACACTTCGCAGAGACAGTCCTCTCTGAAGTCAATGCGTGTCCCATTTGGAAGTCAATGCTTGTTAAAGGATGGATAGTAAAGGAGCGTTGAATGCATGGCTGAATAATAGTCTTTTGGTTGGTTGCTTCCTAAACACTGGTTACTGACTGTCCTTTTAGCTCTGTGCAGGTGGGAATCATTTCCTATTCTCAATACCTTGGCCTTGCTATTGAGTGTCAGGGTTAAGCTAACTGGATGCATGTGTATATACATTTGTCTGTTGAACAGCTTGAACCCCATCCTCCTCTGAGAGCCTGTCTGCCTTGTATTACTGTGACAGTATTTGGCGTACATCATACATTGTACAGTGTATTCTGATTAAAATCTATTTAGGCTCCAAGAGAAATGGAGAAGAAAAAAAGCCTCTTGTCATGATATTAACAGACAAAATAATAATTCATAATTTAAGACTCAGCAAGACTGTATATACCTAATGAGGAACAGTCAAGACATTTCACTAAAAACCACAAAGCCACACTGTGAGCCATTATATGATTCACTTTGATTGCTTTTTATTGTATTGTGAATGTCAACAATTTCAAGGTTTTTAGTTTGTTTGCAACTATTGTGTAGGTTTATGATATATAACTGGCTCTGAATAAAAGTGCCGTTTTAATGGAAATGTTTTTCATACTAAAATGTTAGACTTGTTTTGAAAAGGCCTTTAGAGCTAGTTAGTTAATCTGACTAAGACATATGTGATTTGATATTAAGCAACTTTATTTCCAGATCATGAGTTACTGCTCTGTCAAACCAGGGAGGCTAATTAAGGTGTAAACACTTCAACCTTGATTTTGTTTTCCTTTTCCAGTGCTACTTTTATTCTAATTCCTTCAATTTTCCAATTATTATTATTTTTGGACATAAATACTTAATTTTCACATTTTGACTTCTAGCTGCTGCAACACATTTCCAACAATTCCATTAAGATTCAGCAAATCATGAACCTATGATATGTCTTTTCTTTTCAAAAGGTTCCATGCTGGCATGCAGTATTTTCTTTGTCTAAGCTTAAAGTTTGGTGAGTCTTGTCATTGACGGCTCGATGATGAAATATGTAAGAAACCATTGCTGTATTTTGTTCTTTGTACATTGTAGAGTTAGTGTGTTAGACAACTCTCTGTAGCCTTTTAAGTAGTCTCGGCTTTTAAAATAGTTCTGTAGCATTGCGAGGTCTGCAGATGTTCGCAGAGTTATGGCGCGCAAGTGTAAACCAGTTCCAAGACTTTTTTTTCTACAGTGACTTTATGTATTATTTTGGTATTTGTATTTGTGTTAGAGTGTATATTTTGTGTGTATGTGTATGCATTTTTATAGGCACAAATGTGTATTTGTGCACACGCTTTCAGTCAGCCCCATGCTTTCAAACGTGACACCATGCCCCCTCCCGTCTCCCCCATCAACCCTGAAATGCACTCGTTTCAAGAGGGAGATGAAATATGCTTTCTTTAGAATCACTATCTTC